>NC_134883.1:13057809-13060309 GCF_041734735.1 Babylonia areolata
AAATAAGGTTTCCAGTTAACCACAATTCTGTGTTCTTAATTCATCCATTATGTCAGTGTAAATAAATGTTCAACTTCTAGCAATAACGTCCAGAACGCTCGGTCACTGTGCAACAGACTGAACCTGAGAACAGAATTATTTCAAAAATAAATTCAAGCTATTGTAATACATTACATAGCATTTGGCAATTGGGGCTTTAGTCGTCAGGTCAACACATGCTGAGGACACGCTTCTTTTCTTTGAAAACAACACCCCTGAGTATTTAGATGAACATATTTTACGGCAAGCATTTCCGTATTATTGTATGCCCATTATCTCTCGTTGCTAAATGACCTTTCTTTTAACAAATGCAGTTATATTGCTTTTATTGAATTTCTCCTCAGATCAAAAAGCTAAAATTAATCATGTTTCCTATAATAGCACCACTACAACTGCTAATAACAAAATTAAAAGCTCAAAACAATCATCCGTACACAAAACACGCGAGTTTTCCGTTTTAACTAACTTCTATTGCAAGTTTGTTTACAGAGAGAGAAAATAAGACTGGACTGCCTATATAGCCCTGTTTCACACCATATGTAAGTGTACGCCATATGTACATTGACAGTTTAAAACGAGTTCATCTCTTAACTTTTTACAATAATGATGCATGCTTATGGTACAGTAGTATACTTTATCATTTATGCCAATCTTCATAAGGACAGATCAGAGTACTCTTGTTTACAGTTCTGATCGAAAGCTTTCTCAAAATCTATCAATGCAAAATGGTACTTTCGGTCTGTTTTTGTATTGTATATATGCGACAAAGAGAGGTGAAACAGATGATGTTACAACGAAAGTGGAGGGGCGTGAAGCGAAACGCTGTGGCGATGGTGGTGATATCAATGTTCAGGTGTCATTGCCACGAGTTTACAGGAAAAATATTCACCTGCTGATGGTATCTTCTCAATTTCGTCGAATATCCGAGTCCGTCTGTGCGCCCGAGTGTATATGTCCGTGCGTGCGTGCGTGTGTGTGTGTGTGTGTGTGTGTGTGTGTGTGTGTGTGTGTGTGTGTGTGTGTGTGTGTGTGTGTGCTCTTTGTCGAGAAGTGTTTGGCAAGATTGGGCGGTTCATTTCACATTGCTATTAATATTATTATATGACTGATTTGACTCTAAGCCCAACTACCTTGTTGGTACATGTATGCACACGGGAACACAGTTAGAGACTAGAGAGTGGGAAGGGGGGAGAGAGAGGGGGGGAGAGAAGGGCAGAAAGAGAGAGGGAGAGAGAAGGGCAGAGAGAGAAGGGCTTAGAGAGAGAGAAGGGCAGAACGAGAGGGAAGGAGAAGGGCACAGAGAGAGAGAGGGAGGGAGAAGGGCAGAGAGAGAGAGAAATGCAGAGAGAAGAAGAGAGAAGGGCAGAGAGAGAGAGAGAGGGAGAAGGACAGAGAGAGAGAGAAATGCAGAGAGAGACAGGGAGAGAGAAGGGCAGAGAGAGAGAGAGAGGGAGGGAGAAGGGCAGAGAGAGAGAGAAATGCAGAGAGGAGAGAGAAGGGCAGAGAGAGAGAGGGAGGGAGAAGAGCAGAGAGAGAGAGAAATGCAGAGAGACAGGGAGAGAGAAGGGCACAGAGAGAGAGGGAGAGAGAAGGACAGAGAGAGAGAGAAACGCAGAAAGAGGAGAGAGAAGGGCACAGAGAGAGAGGGAGGGAGAAGGGCAGAGAGAGAGACAGAAGACAGAGAGAGAGAGGGAGACAGAAGGGCAGAGAGAGAGAGGGGGGAGAAAGGCAGAGAGAGATTGAGAAAAGAGACGGACACAAAGGCCAGATGGACACATACACGCTGTCCCCCTACACCCCCTCTTTCTCACAAACGTTCAACACCAAGTTCAACCAAACCAAACTTCTTCTCACGGTCTGACTAAGCGCGTTGGGTTACGCTGCTGGTCAGGCATCTGCTTGGCAGATGTGGTGCAGCGTATATGGATTTGACCGAACGCAGTGACGCCTCCTTGAGCTACTGATACTGATACCATCAAACTACGACGGGGATGACGACGACGATGACGACGAAGAGGTAGAGAAAAAGAACAAGAACAAGAATACAAAGAAAAACTAGAACAAGACTACCAACTCAGAAGAACTGACATGAAGACCAAAACAACAGGACGTTGACGTAAAATCATCACGTTTTGTAACTGACCCTGACCCTGCCACAAACACATCCACCCCCTCCCCGCCCACACACACACTCAGGTGGGAAGCCATGCTGAGGTATCAGAACCGTTATATCCCTCCACACTACCAAGGACATCGCACAACAGGATCACAGTCGTCAGCAACTTCTGCACTGCTTTGCAGAGAACGAAGACAGAGAAGTGGGCGGTCTTTCACGTTTAACGGGGCGGTTTGTCATCGTGCGGGCGGGAGGAGCCATGCGCGCGCGGTACGCCTCCCACCCCCGGTTCTCTTGTGTCTGCGTCCAATGTTTAGCCTGTCGGAAACGCGTGTTCTAGTCCCC
>NC_134883.1:13062809-13067809 GCF_041734735.1 Babylonia areolata
CACGCGTGTAGGTGTGTATAGAGGTGTGTGTGTGTGTGTGTGTGTGTGTGTGTGTGTGTGCACGCGTGTAGGTGTGTATAAAAGTGTGTGTGTGTGTGTGTGTGAACACTGTTTGTTACGCGTGTGTGTGCGTGCGTATGTTGTAAATATGTGTGTGTGCGTGTGTGTGCACGCGTGTGTGTGCGTGCGTGTGTATGTTGTGAATGTGTGTGTGTGTGTGTGTGTGTGTGTGTGTGTGGAGGATGGGCATTGCGTCTGGGAGAAGGGAAGGAAGAGCAGTGGAGATGGGAAAGGGGGTGAAGAGGGTGGGTTGTGAAAGTGCACTCATGCTTTAATGTTTTCGCTCTACTTCTGTTATACTCCTCTCTCTCTCTCTCTCTCTCTCTCTCTCTCTCACGCATGCACGCATACACACAAACACACACACACTGTCAGTCTCTGTCTACCCGTCTCTTGGTCGTTCTGTTTCAGTGTGAATCGTAAGTGCTCGAGAGATCACTGAACACTGACTAAATGTTTCATGTCATTAGCTGTAAAGCTCTAGTGACATAGTAGGTACAAATCAGAACAAAAAAGATGCTAAATAAATAAAGTGGAACAGAAAGGGAAAGCATAATGAAAGGAAACTAAACTACAAAGGGATAAGTGGCACTTTGGTACTTTGTCATTTGCTTAAAAAGTCCATGTGGCAAGCGGGTACTGTGCCTTTTCCCCCCACGTCGTTCGTCTCCAAGGTTTGAACAATACACAGGAAACAAAGTAAATATAATCCGTATAATAATTATTTCAGCATGTGACATCGACACACATCATATCAATACGAACACATAACAAAGTACATATCAAACATATAATAATCATTTAAGCCTGTAACATCGAAACACGTCATATCAATACGAACACATCATAAAAATACATTGTCGAAATTGACCATCCAAATATAATCCTACCTTTTTGTCTGTGTTCCCCCACCCCACCCCCTCACGCAACCCATACTAACTTTTTAATTGATTAATGAGTATTTGGAGCGATAGTAGACGTTTTACATATATTTACTGCCTCGGATACATATTTTGCTGGTGAGAGTATTATTACTTCATTGTCTTTACTCTGCGCTGGAGCTGTATTGAAAAGGATACAGTTTTTTCGCAATACTTCTTATCTTTAGCAGTAAAATATGAAATAGTTTTCATCTTCTGGGTTTTCGCCACACACATTTGGCAAGGGGATGTTGCTTCGTCTGAATCGAACCATATTCTGTTGGCATTCAGTCCCCGTGGTCTCCATCTGAGCCTCGCAAAGCAGATTTTATGCCACTTGTTTGTTACGATCTTGATATATTTCTTTGTTTGAAATATTGATTTGAATGAATAGGACCATTTATACCCATCACTGCTCGCTTTCAGCCCCAGTGTTCTCAATCTGAGCCTCGCAAAGCAGATTTTATGCCACTTGTTTGTTACGATCTTGTTATATTTCTTTGTTTGAAATATTGATTTGAATGAATAGGACCATTTATACCTATCACTGCTCTCTATTTCTCAGTACCAGTTTTGTTTGTAACATGCTGTAAGTCTGTCTTTAAATTCCGATACAAAGCCGCTTTAGTGCCTTACTCATTGGAACATCTAAAGAAGACAGAATCCCTGTTCCGTTCGTGTTTTCTTCATGTAGACTACCCAGTTCTGTTTGCCCTTCTCCTCTCGTATGTTTGCCTACATAATCGTGATGTTGGCAATCTTGTATTGACCCAATATTTCATGCAATTTACAATTGACTAGATATGCAATGGGTACCTGCCAGTTTCGCCATACATTATAGTGCTTGATGAATGTAATGGGACACCAAGAAAGCGATTCATTGCAAAAGTATGTACTCTTTCCATTTGATTATTTGTCATGAGTCCCCATATATCCGCTCCATAGTTCAAGACTAGTTCAATTTGTGTGTCGAAAAGTTTCCAGAAAAGCTGTGCATCAGTCGACCGTAGTCTCCAGAGTGATCTTATCATTTGGATTACACCTTTTTTCCCTTTTCTATTTGCTTCATCTCACGCGGACATCAAACTCAATTTAGTTGTGAATAACATTCCTAAATATTTATATGAATTGGTTACTTTCATTTCTCTGTCACCATAGCACCATTTTTCATGAGTCGAAAGATGACCTCCTTATCGAGATTTACTGTTAATTGTAGTCTGTCTGTTTCTTACTTAAGGGCATTTAATTGATTTTGTAAGCCAATAGGTATGTCAGACAAGAGAACATCAAGAGAGAGAGAGAGGACGCGGGACGGGGGGCGGGGGTAGGGTGGGGGATATAGAAGGAAACAAAGAGAGGGAGAGAGAGGTATGGGAGAGGAGTGGCAAACTGCAGAAATACACGCCCCGGATTGTTGTAGTGGGCAGGCCTGTCTCCCCTCTTTTCCTATCAATATACTAATTATCATTAATATCATAATATTCATTATGTATCCCGCCTTTCCTCCTAACACCCTGCACCATGAGACAAAGGATGCGCGTCCGCTGGCTTTGAACCCAGGCACGCTCGTTTTTGAGTTATGACGAAATAAATGAATAATTTAATTTCCTATAACAGACTGTGTGGAGCTGAGGATTATCAGCTGCGAGTCTGTACACCTAACCAGACAATTTCTAAACAGACAACGAGCAAGGTAAGTATGATCGGATATTGTTTCTAATTTCTAATCCTTAGAAGCCTATAGATACTAGTCAAGTAAGCAAGTATTTTGGTATTGTTTCGACTTTCTAAGCATCAAAGACACATATAAAATCAGTAGCTGGGTATCATTTCGAATTTCTAAGCCTTTTAGCCGAACAAGCATAAAGTTGATTAAGTAGAAGGGTGTAGCTTTGATTTATATACTTTACAAACACGAATAAAGTAGTCGTAAGCAGGTAGGTGTCGTTTAGAATTCCTGTGCCTTGTGCATAAAAAAAAGTAAATAGTTGGGAATCGTTTAAACTTTCCAAGCCTTTTTGATGAGTATAAATGTCAGCAGCTGGGTGCTATGTTGAATTTCTAAGCCTAATTAGCAATCGAGTAGTTGGTTCCATTTTCTATACCTTTTATTTCTAAACAAGCAAGTAGTTCGGTCTCGCCGTGTTTCGGATTTCTAAACATTGCAGACAATTTAGTTAGTAGGTGGGTATCATTTCGAATTTTTATGCATTGTTGACAACCACGTAAGTATGCGGGTATCGTTTCGAATTTTAAAGCCTTTTAAACGTCAATTACATAGTTGGGCATCGTTTCAAATTCCCAAGCCCTACAGATTTATTGAGTAGTTGGGTATTGTTTCGAATTTCTAAGCCTAGTAAACAAATCAAGTAAATAGTTTGAGAATCTTTCCGAAGCCTGGTACACAAGAATAAAGTATGTGGTTGGGTGTCGATTCGAATTTGTAAACTTTATAGACAAATACGAAGCTGGTATTGTTTCGAATTTCTATGCCCTACAGACAGGTTTCTAATCCCAAGAGACAAATAAGTATCGTTTAGAATTTCTATGTCTTATAAACAAGTGAGTAGCTGGATATTGTTTTTAATTTCTAAGCCTGATGGACAAGTTTAAAGTAAGTAACTGCGTATCGTTTCAAATGTCTGTGCCCAACAGACAAATGAGGAGTTAGAATTCGTTTAAAATTTAGAGGCCTTCTACTATAGAAAAGTGAGCAGCTGGGTATCATTTCGAATTTCTAAGCCATATGGACCCCCGTGGACAAGTGCGTAATCTGTTGTTGTTGTTTTTTTTGTGTTTTTTGTTTTTGTTTTTTGTTGTTGTTGTTGTTGTTGTTTTGTTTGGTTTTTTCCTAAGCCTCGCGCTTAAAGTCATGAGCAAGTAATTAAACAGACAGTTATTGTTTTGAATTTCTTGACCTAACAGACCAATGATTAGTTGGGTATTGTTTCGAATTCATAGCCTGTCAAATATATCGTAAGTAATTGGGTATTGGTTCCAATTCCTAAGCCGTGTACTTAAATTATAGGCAGGTAAGTAAACAGACGGGTATCGTTTCGAGTTTCTTGACCCAACACACCTTTCAGTAGTTGGGTATTGTTTCCAATTTCTAGGCCCAGTTATGGACAAGTGAACATGTGCGTATCCTTTCGAAATACCTACCTTTCGGGCAAGAAAATAGCCGAAGTAGATATGTATCGATGACTTAACAAACAGTTGAGTAGCTGGGTATTCGTTTCGAATTTCTAGGCCTTACGGACAAGTAAATAAGTAGATGGGTATCGCTTCGAATATCTTTGCCTTAATGATTGATTATGTGGATATTGATATAGCGCCTGTCCTCTGTCAGACCCAAGTTCTAAGAGCTTTACAAACAAGGAGTCATTTGCAAAACAGACTGCCTACCTTATTAGAGCCGGCTGATGGTTGCTTATAGGCACTCATCATTAGTTTCCTGTGTCAGTCGATCAGGTCGCGCGCGCACGCAGACACACACGCTCAACACGTACAATAAAGTGGGTTTTACTGCCAAAGTTTGCAAGAGACAACTCTCTTGTTGCCGTGGTTTCTTTTACGTGCCGCTAAGTGCATGCTACATACGGGACCTAACTGGCTTATCGTCTCATCTCATCCGATTGACTAGCGTCCAGACCACCTCTCAAGGTCTAGTGAAGGGGGAGAAAATAATAATGTCAGGTGTGGGATTCGATCCCGAAAGCTGAGATTCTCTCGCTTCCTGGGCAGCCGCGTGATCACGAGGCCACCACTCCACCAGGACATTAGTGGTTAAACCTTGTAATTCAGTATTGATTAAGTACGTAGAAGCAATAGACAATCCAGGAGATGGGTTTTGTTTCGAATTTCTACAATGACAAACAAGGAACATAGCTGTTTCATGTTGTTCCTTCTTCTTCTTCTCCTTCTTCTTCTTCGTTCGTAGGCTGCAACTCCGAGTTCACTCGTATACGTATACACGAGTGGACTTTTTAAGTGTATGACCGTTTTTACCCCCGCCATGTA
>NC_134883.1:13070309-13135309 GCF_041734735.1 Babylonia areolata
GAACTTTGAACTTACATTGAATGATCAATGGTGTGTAAGTGACAAAAGGCGGGATGGGGTCGGGGGGGGGGGGGGGGGGGATGGGGGGGGGGAGAGAACGGGAGAGAGAGATGGGAGACAGAGACAAATACACAGAGGGAGACAAAGACACAGAGATACAGGGAGAGAGACAGAGACAGACAAACAGACAGAGAACGAAATTTTATCTTACGAGGGCAAAGGAGTAAGCACAAAGTACTTGTTTACATCCGGCCCTCTGGGCAAGAATAGCAATTGAGAGAGAGAAAATGCGAGAGTCAAATTCACAACAGCAACATCAAAATTACATATGAGAGACAGACAGACAGAAAGAGACAGACAGACAGACAGACAGACAGACAGTCACAGACAAAGCAGGCGGACAGAGACAATGAGTGAGTGCGATTTTGTTTTGTTGGGTTTTTTTTCGGGTTTGTTTTTTTCCTCGACACCTTAGTACCTCACACACTTCTATACCCTCCGCTTCCCATATCCACACCCTTGTCCATAACGAAAAGAAAAAGGCAATTTATCAAAAATATGAAAACAACAGCAACAATGATAATAATCATATATTATTGATTGATATTATAACGAAAAGAGAAAAACAATAACAAAAATATGAAAACAACAGCAACAATAATAATGACTATACTATCATGATTTATATTATTACTATTATAGTATAATACAACCATCATTATCATCCCAGTTCGCCTGTCCTTCCTCACTACCCTATTATTCTCGCACTACTAGTACTACTACTAAAAAAATCAAAAATAATACAAATAACAATGATGATGATAACAAATGATGATAATAACATTGACGATGATAATAATAATCAGTGATAATAATAATAGTTTCTATAACGTCCCTCTTTTGAGCTTAAGTTCGCTCGAAATACACGCATAGAGCATACCAAGAGATGAACACTGACGTTTATAACAGTTCTTAATGCATGTGTGTGTGTGTGTGTGTGTGTGTGTGTGTGTGTGTGATTTCAATCGTTTAGTACACGGGTACTCACGACACCTATTTTCATCACCAACCGTGTTTGTTTGTTGTTGTTGTTTTTCGGTTTTTCTATTATTATTATTTTTTTATCCGAATCAAACGAAGTCGAGTGCACCAAGAAATGTCTGCGGTCGGATTGTGCCTAGCGACCTTCCTTCCGTCTAACGATCGTTCGACCTGTCGGGTTGGGTCGGATCCATGGACTTAAAAAAAAGAAAAAAAAAAGAAAGAAAAAAAATCCTCCCGTGGCTCGGCTCAGGGAGTCGCGAGTACACGACTTTTTTTTTCTTTTCTTTTTTTTCAACATTTTTTATTCAGAGAAAGGTTTACAGATACAGAATTTATATGTTTTGTGCATTAGAAAGCATATAATTAAGTTCTAGGTACTGACAAGTCCACAACAGCAAAACAGTATATATGTTCAATAGCAAAATTCCAAGGTAGCATTGTATAGCTTAATCTTGTTAAAAAGTGCCTATTTTTCCACAAACTTGCGAGTACACGACTTTGATGCGAATGTTAGTGCTATCTAATCCAGGTTGTTGTTGGGTTGTGTGTGTGTGTGTGTGTGTGTGTGTGTTATTATTATCTCCGTGTTGGTTTTTTTAACGGATCGTTCAAATTATCAAATCCATGTGTGTGTCCTTGTTTTTGTTTTTTCTCTCCTCTTATTTATTTTATTTTTTATTCTTTTTAATTTATTTTAAAACACATTCGGAGTGGTTTATCAAGGTGGCGGTGGCTGCCCCCTCTCCTGTTGGCATTTCTTCTCATTTATTTTATAATTTTACCAGTTGATTTATCTTATCCGAGTTTGTGTTAGAGGTGTAAGACAATACTATGATGAAAGTATCCTACACCGGCGCCCGGCGAGTGCGTCAGTTATCTTGTTTTTTGTTGTTTTTTTGGTGTGTGTGTGTGTGTGTGTGTGTGTGTGTGTGTGTGTGTGTGTTTAACCATTGTCTGTCATATCTTATCTCATATGTTTTCTTTATTGATAAATCCATTGTCCTTTTCTGTTTGTTTGTTTTGCTTGTGTTCGATACATTTATGGGAATCTGATGACGTTTGATTTTTCAAGGGCGTGAAAGAACACAGAGAGAGAGAGAGAGAAACAACACACACACACACACACACACACAAGGCTTGGGGATCTTGGAAACAGATGATTGAAAACAGAAATGTAAAACGTTGGAAGTTGTTTACCTTTGTATTGTTCACTCATTTTTGTCAACACTTAATGTGTAGCACCTGCTTTCCCAGGCGCATTCAGAGTACTAAAGGTACATATTCTTCCATATATTATGTATATAAAATTCCACTTCTAAACATATATATATATATATATATATATATATATATATATTCTTCCATATCAATAAAAAGTTCCACTACTTGTAGTATAAAGGGTTGCATGCAGTCAAAACTCCAAATACATTATAAACATCGTTTTTTTCCGGTCTGTCATTACCAAACTCGAAACTTATTGTTATAAGATGCAAAATAATTTTCAATAAAAAAATAACTCGATAAGTGTTTTACAGTAACATAACTCTTTTCAAAGATTTAGATTTTTCATACATATAAGTCATAATAACAACAGCAAATTCACTTATTTCGATTTACATAGATTTTACCATCCACCACCCATCCCCCTCCCACCACCCACTCACCACCGTGACCCATCCCCCTCCGACTTGAGTGAAATAAACCAACGAGCCATCTGACTGACAAGAGTACATGCAGTATTTTGGTTCAGTTAAAAAGAGTCCACGCAACAATCACACACACACACACACACACACAACAGTGAGAGAGTGATTTTTCTGGTGCGGCGCTCTACCACTGATGAAGAAGCTACGCCGTCTAATATCATCAACCAACGAAAGCAACAACAACAACAACAACAAAATCGCAGTGGCATCCAGCAGCGTTGACATTCATGGTGACAAGGTCGAGTATATTGCGCAAATTGTAATATCGTCATGCACCAGTAATTCCCGATGCCGACCGCCTCATTATCTCCGCCGCTCACCGCCACAGCCACTTACCTGTCTCATGTCAGCCTTCCCGATAAAGTACATGCAACGCATACACGTACACACACACACGTACACACACACACACTGCACATACACACATTTTCCGTGCGTAGGATGGCCACGAACCTCCTGATAATAATCCTCCTCCTTGATCTTCCCTTCTAACCCTCACTATGCTGTCATGTCCGAGTACCTCGATCCAGTCTCACTCCACCCATGTCCCTTCCATGCCCCAAAATTATACAAATTTAATTCTGTTATATACATTTTCACCACTTAAAAACCCCCACCATTATTGTTGTTATTATTATCATTATTACTTTCATGATCATCATAATAACTTATCGTTGCTATCACGTCATCACTATCATTATTTATTCAAACTCTGGTGGACAGTCACTAGCGATGAAATAATGATAACGATAACAGCAATGTTAACGATTGAAAGCGATAACTGTAATGATAATAATAATAGTAATAATATAATAATAATAATGATGATGATGATTGGAGGAACAATACAATTAACAATAAAAACAATAACAAGGACAATAATAAATAATATTAATGATAATAATAATAATAATAATGTGGAAAGGGAACTGATGGTGATGAAAACATACCTGCTTACTATACGCAAGGCAATCATTGAAGACTCAATAACAATAAGAACAACATAAAACAATTATAATAATGATGATGATGATGATGATGAAATGGTGAAATGGGGAGTGTGATGAGAACATACTAACCATAAGTAAGGCTATGAAGACTCAAAATAATAAGAATAATAATGATAATTATTAATATAATGACAACAACAACAATAATAATATCAACAACAACAACAACAATAATAACAATAATAATAATAATGATAATAATAATAATGATTACATTGTGTTCATTTCAATCTTTTAAAAATTCGATCAGGAAAAAGGAAACAACTTCCAAGGCACCAGACTGGTCAGTCAGTGTACTGACTGAAACTCGAACTACACTTCGGGCACCAAAGAAAACATGGACGACCGGTAAAGAACGTCATACGCGCTCGCACACTTATAACGGGATCCTACTATACTACAGTACTACTATACTACAGTACTAGGGTAGCATTCCTTTCTACCGTCGTGTTCTTCCTTCAGCGAAGCGAAATCGTCATGGGAACAAAACGGTACATCTTCACGTTTACTGACCACGTGCACTGCTGGATGTACTGACGACTGAACACCGCGACATTTACTGACGTCAAGGCTGGTCATGTTTTGCACAAAACAAGTGTTGGGTTATATATATATATATCCCAGTCAGTGCGTTTCGTTCGTTCAGTTTTCGCGCCGAAACTGTACACCGCGACTGATTTCCTTGTCTTCAGTTCCATGAATATGTGCGTGTATATGTGCACGTATGGTGTGTGTGTGTGTGTGTGTGTGTGTGTGTGTGTGTGTGTGTGTGACAGGTATAGTACGTGCTTCTAGGTACCTCAGTTTCGTGAACAGAGTCCAAGGAAATGCTATCGTAAATTTCATGAAACATGACGAGTGCGGTGGCAAAAACTGTTCAATAGAGCGCTGGATTCTGGCCTCAGTTTCCCCCGCGAGTTCGAACCCTGGTGTCAGTGTACTGGCGGGTTGAGGGTGGAGATTCTTCCCACCTCTGTCAGCGTATCAGTGTGCAGACCTGCTTCATGTGCCTGAATCTCCGTGTGTCAGTATACGCATGCAGAACATCAAATACGCAAGTTAAAGATCATGTAATCTTCTATGTCAGCGGTTCGGTGGGTTATGGAAACAATAGCATACCCTTCATGCACATCCCCGAAAATGTTGTATAGCTGCCTACATGGCGGGGTAAAAACCGTCATACATGTAAAAGCTCACTCGTGGGCTTCATGAGTGAACTTGGGAGTTGCAGCCCACGAACGAAAAAGATGATTTCACGAAAAAGAGCATTTCCATTTACCCGTCCAGAACATCACTATATATATATATTTTGCGTTTCGAAAAAACAAATTAATAAAGGCCGACTCTTATCAGGGTAGTGAATACTAAAGAGTCCTGCGACAAATGCAGCCTGGTTTGCAATTATGTGCATTTCAAACGTTCAAGGTCTGCAGCAAGCAAACAGCACGTGCGCAAGTCTGTGTTTAAAAAAAAATAAAAAAATAAATAAATAAAAAAACCTGAGAAAAAAAAGAATAAAAAAGAGAGAGATTTTTGAATTCTTTTTAGTGGTCTGACCAGGTGGTTGTGACTTCTTGTCGTTTAATGATTCCCACTTCCACTGCTCCCTATCGTAATTACTATGTTTGTCTTTATTTTCGAGTTTATTTTTTCGCTACCTCAACCTCTGAAAAAAAAAAAGCACCCAACCCACCCACAACCACGCACGCATCCGTCATTTGTTGTATTTTAGTTCATATTGTCTTATCAAGCAAGCGCTTGGTACAGTGTTGTTTGTTCGTTCATTCTTTTAACTAAAAATAAAACAAACACGTAAAGACACCCCACCCCTACCCCCACCCCACTCAAATCAATGTAAACAAACACCGGAATAGGAGTTGCACTGAACAACAAGCCGCATTTCATCATCTCTATTCGAGGCAGTGCCCCTTTTCCTGACCAGATGACATCATCACTCACCACTGTACCACCAGCACCCACTGCGCAGCACGCCTTAGTACACTACACCATGCAGCCACGGTCCCTCCAACACTGAGCCGACCCACCATGCCGTAATCCACAAAACATATCCTCGAAAATATTGGGAGACGTATCGACAACCAGCGACGCATCACCACACAAAAACAAACAAAAAACCTGTTAAGTATGTACAAAACAAATCCACGCAAAAATTGAACACCAATAACAACAGCAGCAACAAAATAATAACAAAAAATCTCTCGTCGCAATTATCACGCATGCAACAAGTAGGCACTAGCGGCGCGTCTCGATCGATCAGACGTTTGACACTGGGCTTAAGTTTGAAAAAAACAAAAACAAAAAAAGACGAACACATGTGAGCTGAAATCGTTTGAGAAATTGTCGATTAGACTGAACTACGCCTTTACACAAGGACCCGGTTAAAACGATGTGGTTAAATGTTAAAAAAAGCATACATACAATGTGGCGGGGCGGCCTGCTCGGGTCAAGCAACGAACGCTACGATCCGCAAGCCTTGTGCGATACCGTCGGTTGGCTGTGCGGTACAATTCAAAAACAAACGTTTATGACAAAAATACACATGCACAGAAACGTACTTACCGGCTGTTTTATTCCGCCCTCGTTCATCCCTCCACAGTTGTTGTAAAACCTAAATCCATGTCACACTGTGATCTGTACTGGAACGTGTTCGCAATCTTTTTCGCCGTGTTACAACTTTCCGTAAAAACCGTTATAGTAAAACGTGTAAGTAGGTTACACACGCTTAAACCGACGCCATCTTCGGAGTGCAAGGGCCAAAACAAGCTTTTTTCGAAGCTGATTGGTCTGATAATATCGTCAGGTTTTCTCTGAATTTTTTCATTGGTTGACCTTCAGGTCGAAAACATGAATATTCACGATACGCTTTCGCGCCTTTCCCTCGCACCAGCTAACCGCAAACTGTCAACAGCGACGACAAAACGTGAGCCAGCGCGTGTACACGATGTGTGTGTGTGTGTGTGCGTGTGTGTGTGTGTGCGTGCGTGTTGTGTGTTCGTGCTTGCGTGTGTGTGCGTGTGTGTGAGAGAGAGAGGCAGCGGTGTGTGTGTGTGTGTGTGTGTGTGTGTGTATGTGTTCGGGGGTAGGGAAAGGGAAGGAAAAAGAAAAACGTAGTGGTTTCTGCCTTGCCGATACGCTTTTGCGAACACGCCGTTCGAGCGATGACCTCACCGACAGCCCGATTTCTCTTACCAGGTCCCCCCCCCCCTCTCCGCCCCCCCTAGCCCCCACCCCACCCCCACCCCCCTTCCCTCTCTCGACCGGCCTATCAGCAACATTGCACCGTTCCAAGTCCGCGATGGCCGCGACTCGGGAGGCCAATTTCAAATTTGAAACCGTCCCCGCCTGACGTATATGGATAGTAGTCTACATTGCCCCATCATCTGTCACCGTCATAAGCGGTCACTATGACACGCGCGCGCGCGGGACGCGCTTGCCCCTTTGACGCAGACACTTGTGTGTGTGTGTGTGTGTGTGCGCGCGCGCGCGTGCGCGGCTGCAAGACAAGTGCCACCTGTTGCACGGCATGGGCGGCTGGTGTCTGTGTGTGTGTGTGTGTGCACCGTTGCGTAGGCAGCGCTTCGTTTTTCTGCTGCGGGTGCGTGTCCCGGCGTCGGAGCGACTGAGTGGGAGTGTGGGTGAATGTTATGGTCGAACTGGATTTTGATGTGTGTGTGTGTGTGTGTGTGTGTGTGTGTGTGTGTGTGTGTGTGTGACAAAATTCATTAATATATATATATATATATAGTGTGTGTGTGTGTGTGTGTGTGACAATATTCATTAATATATATATATGTATGTATATATATATATATATATATATATATATATATATATATATAAAGAGAGATACGTGTTACATACACACACACACACACACACACACACACACACACACACACACACACACACACACACACAAAGAGAGAGAGAATCAAGAATCAAGAATAATATTATCTAATCCTTTCACCCCTTTTGGGGCATGGAGGATATTATATAACAGCAATAGTATTTTACACCAAGATTAAACATAAACAATTAAAATATCATAACTATCAGAAACAGAATACAAACTGTACGAAACACAACATAAATGAAGATGGCATTTTTCTGGCATTAAACCTCAGGATAGATCAGACCACGTTGCTCATCTTTGCAACATTAAGTTTAACCAAATTGTCTTGCACACACACACACACACACACACACACACACACACACACACACACACACACACACACACACACACACACACACACACACACACACACACATACATACATAGAGAGAGATATGGGAGAAGCATCGGTGACGCCAGTTGCTTTACTCCCATACCATTTTGAGGATATTTATTTTATTATTATTATTATTATTATTACTTTAAAAAAAAATAATTAAAAAAAATGAAATTATTATTTATTTATTTATGTACGCTTATAGTTGACTTCATCATGTTTTTGCGCCTTATACATATTATTATTAGTAGTAGTAGTTCTTTTTTTTTATGTATTTATCTATTATTTATTCACCTTTTTTTTTCTTCTTTTTTTTCTCAAGGCCTGACTAAGCGCGTTGGGTTACGCTGCTGGTCAGACATCTGCTTGGCAGATGTGGTGTAGTAGCGTATATGGATTTGTCCGAACGCAGTGACGCGGCCTCCTTGAGCTACTAGTACTGAAACTGAAACTGTGAGGATAGTCCGAACGCACTTCCAAGTCCATTATATTATGACTGCGTGAATAATGATGCCGTGGCTGAACACTCACGCAATTAACAGAGAATAAATAAAGGTCTATGACCGTGCTTTAGATTAAAGGTAACAAAAAGGTTTTTCACCGCGTTGGAATAACGATACGTAATGCCATAACGTCATTTGTATCACAGTCGTAATAAAGGTCTATGACCGTGTGTTAGAATAAAGGTAAGAACTAAAAGTTGATGATCGTGTGAAGGAATGAAGATACGCAATGCCGTTAGTTGTCCGTGTCATAGTGGCATGTTCATATCAGTATATCCGTTTCTCAGTCCAAGGGTGAGTGTAGAAGTGAGTGACGAGTGTGTGTGTGTGTGTGCGTGTGTGTCAGTGAGTGTGTGTGTGTGTGTGTGTCAGTTTGTGTATGTGTTTGTCAGTGTGTGTGTGTGTGTGTGTGTGTGTGTGTGTGTGTGTTTCTCAGTGTGTGTGTTCGTTCGTAATTTAACATCTGTTAACAGTTTGTTTTACACAGTCTTTACTAGTTCAGGTCACGTATGTAGTATGTGCTTAGCCATGTAAAAGAACCCACGGCAGCAAGAGTTGTCCCTGGCAATATTTGGCGTGTGTGTGTGTATGTGTGTGTGTGTGCGCGCGCGCGCGCGCGTGTTCGTAATTTTACATGTCTACTTTGCTTTATACAGCCTGAAACATGAAACAACAAATACATGCACAAAATTGACAGACAGTGTGCCGTGTGTGTGTGTGTGTGTGTGTGTGTGTGTGTGTGTGTGCATGTGTGTGTGTGTGTGTTCGTAATCTAACATCTCTTTGAGTGGTATCAAACGTACATGTATGTGTACTAGTGTGTGTGTGTGTGTGTGTGTGTGTGCGTGCGTGTGACGTGTGTGTATATCTGTGTGCGACGTGTGACTGCCCCTTTCAGTGTGTGTGTGCCTCTGCGCGCACATGCGAGCGCTTGTGTGTGTGTGTGTCAGTGTGTGTGTTTTTGTGTGTGCATGTAGGTGTGTGTCTTTTCATATGTGCGTCGATGTTAAGTACACACACACTCACTCCGGCACATACGAGCCTGCACATGCACAGGGGTGTGTACATGTGTGTGTGTGTGTGTGTGTGTGTGTGTGTGTGTGTGTGTGTGTGAGTGTGTGTGTGTACGTGTGTGTGTGTGTGTGTGTGTGTGTGTATGTGTGTTTGGTGTGTTCAGTTGCGTGTTTATGTCCGTGTCTGTCAGTATCTGTGTGTGAAGGCTTTCGGCGGCAGCACACTGTTTACTAGTCCTTGCACTTTTATATACGGACCGCCGGGCGTATTGTGGTTGACGTCATAGACCTGAATTCAATAACGCCGCAATTCTTAGAGGGCCTATATCGGGGGGGGGGGGGGGGGGGGGGGGGGAGGGGGGCAGAAAAAAAGCGCAGGGTGTATTGTCAGTCGTGAAAACGAACCGACAGTGTTGTACACAGCCTAAAGCCCGATTCAGCTTAAGTGTTCAAATCACTGAGTAAGAACAATACACAAATCTTCGAATCCAGTCGGTGAAAGTGCTTGCTGAGACATGACTGGCAGGCAGCACAACACAAAGACAATAGACCGAAAAAGTACTATGTCTTTTACTGTTGTTTTTCACAATTGATCTATGTCGGTGTTCTATGAACCGGTTTATGCAGTACCATGGTGAAAAAAAAAGTGTCAGTGCGTGTGTGTGTGTGTGTGTGTGTGTGTGTGTCTGTCTGTCTGTGTCTCTGTGTGTACGTGCGTGCGTGTGCGTGATAACAGCAGAACACGCTATGGGATTCCAAGTCAACAGCCATTACAGCCAAATCTAATATCAATAATATTTTGTCGATAATATACCCGCGGTTCACCTCACTTCTCGCACATATATAAGCCGCATTACATACATATTTATATATAATCAGTGATTCTTCTTCTTCTGCGTTCCCAGGACGCGGTTATGTTCAGGACGGTCTGTCCAGAGTAGATCTATACGAAGTCCGTAGTTCGCTGGAGCTCTGTAGCCATTCCCCCCACAACTTGCCTGGAGCGCCACAGGACTGGGCTAGATCTGGCGCTTCAGTGATAATTGTTTCAGTCTGAAAAGTTGCGCGGCTCACTCACTACACGGCAAAACACTGCTGGCAGGCACGTAACAAACATAAAAGGAGAGGAGAGGGAGGGGGGGTGTGGGGGGGGAAGGGGAAGGAGAAAAGAAACCATCGATGCTCTGCTCCTCTCTCGGTTTTGCCTGTCGTGTCTGTTCTGAGATGAACACATTACAATAACTAACTGAATGAACAAATCTTTACAGTCATCGTTGAAAGGTTGGATCAAATTTTGTACATCAGTTTTGCAACAAATTTCTTTCCTTACGAGCATGGATTTGTTTGATTTGTAATGGTGGTGATATGGTCGTTTTGTCCTCAGTGAATTGGGATGGTGTGTGTGTGTGTGTTTGTGTGTGTGTGTGTGTGCGTGAGACAGAGATAGTGTGTGTGTGCGCGTGCGTGCCAGTGTGAGCGTGCGTGCGTGTGTGTGTGTGTGTGAATTCAGGCCCAACATAATGCCCTCGTTATTTCCACGACAAAGAAAAGAAAACTGAACTGAAGACGGCCGTGGAAAGAAATGGGGCAAAGAATACCCAGCGCTCAGTCTGGTTTAAATTCGATACCTTGTACACCGATGACAGACACCGTCGCACAGTCAGAGTAGGGGGAGGACGGAGGTGAGTGAAATACTGAGACTGGGCATTACTCTGTGTGTGTGTCAATTTGTGTGTGTGTGTCAATGTGTGTGTGCGAGAGTGTCAATGTGGGTATGTGTGTGTGTCCGTGCATGCGTGCGTGCAGTGCGTGTGAGGGTGGGGGGAGGGAGGGAGGACGTTAGTGGAGGGGTTAGGGGGGAATGAACTGTGTCAAGTTTCCTTCCCCGGGCCAGTTTGAGTGCTCATGTGAAACCAGTTGTGTAACCTTTGGGAGTTTTTAGTGTTGAAGAGTAGCCCACTCGCCTCCACACTACACACACACATATATACACACACTCACCCTCCACCCCCACACACACATACACACACTCAACCCTCTCCCCCCTCACACACACACACACATACACAGACACACACATACACACACTCACCGACACACACACACACACACCAACACACACATACACACACTCACGACACACACACACACATACACACACACTCACCGACACACACACACACTCAACCCTCTCCCCTCACACACACTCACACACACACACACACACACACACACACCAAGTCACACTGATGTGAAAACTGAAGACGTCAAATTAAATTCAAATTAAGCCACGACTGCAGCACATAAACGCACGCGTCCAGTGTCATGTCTGTACGACTACTGATTGGTACAAATGCAAACATGCGACTGATGTCACATAAAAATGAAAAGACGTCAAATGAAACTGCCACTACCACTGACTACTACTACTCACTACTACTGACTACTACTACACACACACACAAACACGCGCGAGTGATGTCACATACATGAAAATTGTTACATTAACTGAAAGGACTTCTTCTGCTTCTACAACGAACATACACCGACTTCGCGTCTGGCATGAGTGCGCGTGCGTGTGTGTGTGTTGTGTTGTGTGTGTGTGTGTGTGTGTGTGTGTGTTCCGAAAGTGTCATGTGTGAGTGTGTGTGAGTGAAAATGAAAGAGAGAGAGAGAGAGGGAGGGAGGGGGGGTGGGTGCGTGTGCGTATGTGTGTGTGTGTGTGTGTGCGTGCGTGTGTGTGTGTGTGTGTACGTGCGTGCACGTGTGTCAGTGTGTGTGTGGACGCGCGAGCGTGTGCGCGCGCGTGTTCTGTGCCGTGTGGTCAGTGTGGCGTTCCGTAGTGTGCTGGGTGATTTTTTCCAGGCAAGATTTGACTTGTTTGCGCTGCCGGACTGGCGGTTATCTGTCGCAACACAATTTAGTCGACAAACCACTTACTCGATCAGCGAATGACGAAATAAATATTTATAACCGGCGTGGCAACTAAACGCAGTGTCGCTGACTGAGTCACTGAGTCAGTCTTCATTGTGTGCGTTTATTTCGGTCAGCGTCACCGCGATCCATTGTTCGTCACTGAGAATATCGGTGATCCGGCGTCGATCACTGACAGCGTCAGTGCGCTGGCTGTGCATAGCCTACTAACACACTACTCTCTACTCTGCACTACACTGCACCCTGACTACACGACACACACACTACACTACACACACACACACACACACACATACACACACACGGCACGAGTCCTGCTTGTGCACTGACTTTCAGTTTGTTCACTTGTCTGAGTCATAATTATATAAACAGTGTCATAGCCGCCACCACAACCACTTGCCTGCGATTAGCTCCCCGCTTATCACTGGATGATTATACCTTTTATTTACCCGCGTTGTAGTAGTCGACTCGGAATGCACTGATGTGAAACGCGAAATTTGCAGACTCGGAGTTGTTGGTTATTTGATAGTAAGAAGTTGATGCATAAGAATGACGCATTCGAACCACTGATCTAAAAATAAATGTCCATCTATTTTTAGATCACTGCTTCCAGCATGTGCCTGTCAGTGCGCGCAGTCATGTGCATTCTAATATGCCGTGCACGTGCACGCGCGCACATACACGTGTGTTCACACACACTGACAGAAACACACATTCAGCGCACACATACAACCTCACCTCACTTGCCAATTCATTGTTAATTGCGCGCGCACACACACACACATACACGCGCACACACACATTTTCTCCCTTCCTCCCTTCCACTGACACATCGCCCAACGCCCCCTCACTCCCCTTACCAACCCCTACCCCAAAACACCACACACAAGCGCGCGCACACGGTAACGTTTGCAACCACACCACCATTGAGTATCCAAATACATCCCCACAAACGATAAACTGCCAGTCGCAGTATCACTTCTGTCGAGCCCGAGAGGTCTCCAACATACAAATCGTGGTACTGAAAGAGAAGACCGGGGAAGAGAGGAGAATAGCATAAAAGCCGGCTTTCGTCGAAACTTCTGCCTGCGTTACTACAGTAGTGTGTGTAAGTCCTCCCCCACCCCACCCCCCTCCTTCCCCCGTTTGTACTGGACACGCCATACAAGCAGACAATTCACACGAGGTCACGCCACGCACCAATGCATAAAGCAAAGGTCAGGGACCCCAGACACCCCTTCCAAGAGGGACTGGTCGGAGATTTCATGACAACAGCAATGGTTAGTGTGCTTGTGTGCCATGAACCTGTAGCTCCCATGCCAGAACTTCCCAACACGGCTTTTTTTTCTTTCCTTTTTTGACTCACTTGTGTAAACAAAGTGAGTCTATGTTTTAACCCGGTGTTCGGTTGTCTGTGTGTGTGTGTGTGTGTGTGTGTGTGTGTGTCCGTGTGTCTGTGGTAAACTTTAACACTGACATTTTCTCTGCAAATACTTTGTCCGTTGACACCAAATTAGGCATAAAAATAGGAAAAATTCAGTTCTTTCCAGTCATCTTCTTTAAAACAATATTGCACCTCTGGGATGGGCACAAAAAAATAATAAAAAAGAAGCCTAATTATATGCAAACTGCATTCACTGTTATATCTAGTGTTATATCTATATTTTGTATTCTCTAAACTTGGCACTTTGATCTCATATTCTGACACAACAAGAGCAGTCATTATCATCATTTTTTGTTCAAACGGGAACTTCTTTTGCTAAGCATGGAATTTTTATTTATTTTGTAAACGTTTTGGTGCGGATAGTAAAAAAGGAAAATTACTCTGTAATTAATGCTAGGGGACTTAATTTGCTTTAAACTGATCTTTCTCATCTTAAACATTACATTTTGAAATTATACTCAATACATAAAAAGCTTGGATTTTTTTTAAGTGTATCACAAGTGAGTCTTGAAGGCCTTGCCTCTCTTGTTGTTGTTTTTTGTTTGTTTGTTTGTTTTGTTTTTTTCCTGAAGGACGGGTGGTCGAATGTGTTTGGTAGGAACTTGCACGGGGTCCTATGCTGTGCGAAGAGATTTAGTGATACGATTATTCCAAGAAAATATGAACAACATAAAGAGGATTATTTATTCATAAAGACGACAATTTAACTTCCGTTGCTGGAAGCCTGATATTTTTAATAATGATAAGAATTTATCTTCATATAGTGCTGTAATTCTAGCACGAGCAAGCTCTAAGCGCTTTACAATCAAGTAACTGAAGTGAAACAAGAAAGCACATAAAAAAGTAGTAGAAACATAAAACAGAATCATTATTATTGTAAAAACACAATGCACAAAATCCACAAAGTAACATACTCTCAATACTACAACTGTTACACTCCAACACACACAGAAACACACACACACACTGACACACACACACACACACACACACGTACACACACACACACACACACACACACACGATTAAACGGCTGAGATTATAGCAATTTTTATTCAAAATACATACATGTAAAAAGGAGCATAATTGTCATTTGCATGCCATAGATTTTGTAAAAATTGTAAAATAAAGTTTTGGATAGAAAGGTAAAAGGGGTAAAAATCGCCAGTCATTCTCCATTTCGAACCACACCACCACCATCCATCTACCCACTCCCATTCTCCCTACTCACACATCACACACACTCACATTGCCATGAGCCTGGGACAACAGCACTGTTTGAGTTATGACAAGTATTTCTTAAAGAAATAAGTTTTAAGATTTGCTTTTAAAGTAGATAGATGAGTTGTTTGTCTGAGAGCAATAGGCAGAGAATTCCAAGTTGTTGGGAAGACAGAAAATGACCTCTTTCCACAGGAGTTAAGGAAGTATTGGGGAACAGTTAGCTGGGAGGAGTCAAGAGATCTCAATGTTCTGTTTGGCAAGTACGGGTTAACAAGCTCAGAAAGATATGAAGGTGTGGTATCACAATTCAGGCACTGAAAGCATAGACAGGGAACTTTATATTCAATTCTGGCTTGAACAGGCAACCAATGAAGTGTCCGCAAAAGAGCAGTAGCATTCTCTCTCTTCGACGTCTTAAGGACGAGTCGAGCTGCACAATTTTGTATTTTCTGGAGCTTGTAGAGTTTATTATTGGGAAGATCAGTTAAGAGAGAATTGCAATAATCTAGGCGGTATAAAATGAAGGCAGCAGCAAGTTTGTTGGCAGCATCAACAGACAGGAAGGGGCGAATTTTACTTATCTTACGAAGCTGAAAGTAAAGAACTTGACACAGGTGGTTCACATGAGTTTCCATCATGAGGGATGAATCCAGGTAAAAACCAAGATTGCAGACAGAACTACAGAAAGACCTTTCTTATGCCAGAACAAACGATAGTCGTTGTATTTATCTGCTTGAGATTATTTTTATTATCAGTCAGCATGTGTCCTGTTTTGTCATTCATTTTTAGTTTGTTTTGTTTCATCCACTTTGCTACATTTTCTATACCAGTTTTAAATTTAGAAGCCAAACATGGAATTTCAGAGAGAATAGTAGAATCATGCAGTTGAGAATCGTCAGCAAACAGATGATAGTGAGTTACAGACTGTTGGATGATCAAACCGTTGTGTGTACATTGTAAAAAGTACAGGTCCCAGGACGGAACCTTGTGGTACTCCATATCTAAGCACAGATGAAACAGACTGGTTTCCATTTGCAAGGGCAGAGTGTGTGCGACCTGATAAATAGGAATGAAACTATTCCAGAACAGTACCACTGAGTCCTAACACAGCATGCAACCTTCTGACCATAATGTCATGATCTATTGTGTCAAATGCTGCAGAAAAGTCCAGCAGTGACAGAATGGATACCTTGCCTGCATCAGATGCTAGCAACAGGTCATTGACCACACGCTGACTGAAATGGCTCCAGGAGACTGTGGATCTCAAGGTGATTCATAAGCTGACTAAGCACAATACGTTCCAGAACTTTTGACAGAAATGGGAGGTTTGATACTGGTCTATATTTTTTTCAGGTTTTCGGGATTAAGACTAGCTTTCTTCAAAAGGGGACACACCAAGGCATGCTTGAAGGACAGTGGGACAACACCTGAGGTCAAGGATATATTCATGATATTGGTTATAGTTGGTAGTAATTCTTCTAAACATTGGTAAAACATAGAATATGGAATAGGATCGAGAGTGCACGATTTCCTTGGCATCTTTGGGATGACACATTTGACCTGTTCCTTGGTAACTGTCTGGAATATAGTGCACTCTGTTCCAATGAAAGTATCGGGTTCGCCAAAATCAGTTGGAGAATCTAACCTACTTCTTTTCTGATTTATCCCACACCAGCGGTCAAGGATTTGGTGCAGTATTCACATATCTACCCCTGTGTTCTTCTGCATTTACTTTTGTTCCGCCAAAGAAAAAATCGTAAATTTGTTAAATAGCATTGTAATATATACTCTCATTTCCTCCCCCTGTCAAGAGACGTAAAGAAGGCCAGTCAAAGAGTGGAGGGGGAAGAAATGTACAGTATATATTTCAATGTTATTAACCAGTTTTTCTGTCTGATAAACGGAAATGTGCAGGGTAAGAAATGTGGATGTTGCCGGATTTGGAACGTTTATTTGACACTGACTACGGTATGGAAAAAAAAGTAAATCAATTTCATAACACCCCCCCCCCTCCCCCCCCTTTTTGTTTTGTTTTTGTTTTTTGTTGTTGTTTTTTAAGCTGTTCTTCGAGCAAAATAGATGGAACAGTATTTGTATGATTTTCTGTTGTTGAATATGGAGCATGTTCATGCGGAGTTTAGTCTGCACGTCACATTGTCTCGCAGAAAGCCTTTTCTCTTTATTTCTAGATTCACTCGTCTGGTGATTAACTCACTCAGTACGGCCAGTCCTCTCTTCTCCTCTACACAGACCCCTCGGATGTCCAGTGGGTGTCTGAATGACCCAACCTTTAGCTTCCGTCGTCAGAATTGTGGTATTCTTTGTCAACATTCACCTCTTCAGTACAAGAGCCTTCCGTTTGCAATATTTTGATGATGGTAATTGGGGTGAAACGCTGTTAACGTCGTCTCTTTCGCCGTTCGAATGGAGAGAGTTAACTGAATTAGTATCACGCCTCACAGCGTCTCTACATGGCAGCATGCCTTGCTATCTCTGTGGCTGCCTTCACCTCTACACTCCATCTCATTCTCTCTACGATCGGCTTTGGATCCACTCTGTTTACACATACCCAGATTCAAACACTCCACCATTGGCCGCCGCTCTTTCTCTGTCTCTGGACCTTGCAATTAGAATGAATTTCCTCTTTCGCTTCGTCAGGTCTTCGCACTCGGCTCTTTCAAGTCTGGCCTTAAAACCCACCTCTTCACAAGATAGCCTCCCTTCCCTGCCTCTTCCTTGTCTTCAGTTTCTCCAGTTTTAGAGTAATGCATGCGTGTGAATGACTGGTGCGAACTGAAAGTGCTTTCAAGTTGATTGGTCTCTGCACAAGATTCAGCGCGCGGCTACACAAGTATCACTGTTATTGTTATTAATATCTTTGCACGTGCTCGGAGCCCCTCCGCCGTGCAATTTTCAAACAAGCACGGTCAGTACGGCACGCCAATAATGTGATATTAAACAGTTCAACTTCACGAGGTAGAGTGTTTAAGAAGACTTTTTGTAGTGCAAGGAATTGCCAACCAATGGCAACATTACTATCATGATCATCACCATTAATAACAATAATTATATGGTGATGATATTTACTGCTATTATTATCGATATCAAAGAGGACACGCAAAGCAAGAAACTGTTGAGTGACACTGCAAGGAAAAAACGAAAAAACCCAAACAGACAAATAAACAATACCTTTTTTTTTTTTTTTTTTTACCCGGGAAGTTGAAAGACCTGCATGCTTGTACTGACAAGAACTACTTATTTTTTCTCCACTACCAAAATCGAAAAGCAGCAAATCAAACAAAATACATAGTCACAAAAAACAAGAACCCCTTCTCAACACGCCAAAATGTACCAAAACCAGCTCAGTATTGGACACACATCCGCCTCGCATGTCGTACCAAAACCACCACCACGCTGTCACCAAACATTGAGTTTTCAAACCAGCCGCTGTGGCGAAGTGGTTAGCGTCGCGGACTGACGGCTGGGAGGACGTGGGTTCGAATCCCAGCGGAGGTGGGTTTTTCGGCCCGTGGCCAGCTCCTACCCAGAGTTGAGTGTGCTGTGGGCTTAAATGGGGAGACTGGGACCACACAGTCGAGTGTCATCCACTTCAAGGATGCGTCTTTGGGTGTGTTGCTCTAATTATCTGACCAACACTGCAAGTGTCTGTATCTCTCGGGCCTGGCTAACGCCGGGATATCATTATGACAGGAAGCGTAGAGTACAGCCTTGTCACGCAGTCCCAAACCAAAATGGACCTCCATAGCAACATCGTCATCATCATCGTCATCCTCCTTCTCCTTCATCGTCATCAATATAAACAAAATAGTCTCAAAGTCTGTGACCTTTCATGCCCTGCTCTCATGGTGACCTCAGTTTCGATACCCCTCCACTTCCGTGCTTGGAGTGAGTCCTGTCAATGTCGTCAGTGTCGGCAGATTCATGGGGGGGCTGTTGTTTGAGGGACGTGGTGGCGGTCTCCACTCTGGGAGAGACGCTCACTCAGTCTGGCTCCGCGACTAAGCCATTATTGTCGTTAGTAGGGGGCTTAGTAGGTGGTGTCCTAAGTACGTTAAAACAGAACAGGCACCACTGAACACCACCGAAGTGACTCAGCAGCAGTGCAGGGTCTCCTCTGGTGTGTGGCCTCCAGGCGACCTAACATCGATGGTTCCCTGTGGACTGCCGACGCTGGAACTGCGACGGACGAACCCGGGTGTGGCCGTGTATGGGGGAATCTAAATGAGCGGCGTGGGAGTAATGCCACTGAAACGGCGCAGATGATGGGGAAGAAAAAAAACAACAACAAAAAAAACACATTGAGTTTTCAGAAGCAGACAGATGTCGTATAATTGAAGCATAGTTACTGCATAACACCATAAAAACAACTTAAAAAAACGTACGGGGGGGGGGGGGGTTGGGGGGGGGGGAATCTGTCTGGGAGCAAGTTTGGTGTGGGAGTACCCTCGGCCCCGTTTGTTAAAAGTCCGCTCCCTGGCTAAATGCATCGCTGAGGTCAGCCGGTTATTTTTAGCACATCGCCCTCGCAACGCTAAGAAGGGGAATTCCCTGGGCTTATTTGGAACTGGGGGTGAGAGGGGTGGGAACGGGTCGGGCCGAGGGTACGAGTTGGGTGTGTGGATGGGGGGGAAGGGAGGGAGGAGGGGGGAATGCTCGGGACTGTGGTGGGGGGCATGTACTGTGGTGGGGTGGTGATATAAAATAGATTTTCCTGCCAGAGATAAGCGTCAAACTGGGCCGAGGTAGGACGACAGGAGCTGTGTGAGAGGGATCGTGCGGTCATCAGCCTTTTTGTTTGGACCGGAGCAGTTTCCCAGGTTCACGTCCTTTTCCACACACATGCGCTGCACGTCTCCTCGACCGATATATATATATATATATATATTTTTTTTTTCGTGTTCGACACTGGTTCCAAAGCTGCTCGTGTGTGTGTGTGTGTGTGTGTGTGCGCGCGCGCTCCCGTGTGTGTGTGCGTGCGTGTGTGTCAATGCGTGTTCGCGCGCGCGCGTATATGTTTGTGTGTGTATTCCGGCGCGCGTACTAGTACATGTCTTCAAGTTGAGTGTGTATGCGAGAGAGAGAGAGAGAGTGAGAGAGAGAGGTGGGTAGAGGGGGGTATCAGTGTGTCATATGTGTGTGTGGTGGATTGTTGGTGTGTGTGGTGGGTTAGTATTTATTTGTGTGTGTGTGTGTGAGACAGACAGACGGACAGACAGGGAAAGAGAGACAGAGAGAATCGCATTTTCACCCTTGAAACATGTATGCGGTGACCACACGTTCTTTCTCTCTTTTCTAAGTGATTATCTGACGAGGGTACATGATGAAAACTCGGGAATTTATTTCAACAATTTAACGTCTGTAGTCCTAGGCAAACCAGGGGTCCACATTTCATTAGCATTTAAATCTCTCCAAACCCAAATAAACTTAAATATTTTCTTAATTCAGTACATAAAAAAAAGAAAAAAAAAAAAAGAAAGAAAAAAAAAAAAAAAGGGGGGGGGGGGGGGGGGGGGGCGCGCGCAAGCTTTTCAGGGGATGCAATCCTTGGACAGCTGCTGTTACTATATTGCGGTTGTTTCCCTCTTTATTACAGCTGCAAGATGAAACAAAATGCACTTTTTTTCTTTCTTTTTTTTAACACGTGACCCTACAGACAGGATTAAGAAACTGTGAAAGCAACATATATTAATTTTCATCTGTCTATCGAACTGCCTACGCAAGCTGATGACATGAAAACTTAGGCTCAATCTTCGATTCAAAATAAAGGCAAAAACCAACCCGGCAAAACTCTTGTTTTGCATCCAAGACGTCAATGAAAAAGTTTACGTATAGATTACAGTAACTCAATCGATAATAATCTTTGAAGGAATGTTCTTTTTCTTTATTTTAATTTTTTTTTTATACCAACAGTTTTCTTAACTGGTGGGATTTTTTCAAATACTGATGTTCAGTTGTTTGTTTTTTATTTATTATTTTTTTTATTTACAACCACAGTTTTAACTGATGGTGTTTTTTTGTTGTTTTTTTATCCCGATAATTTCACAACAACAAAAACTGAAACAAAGTTTACTTAACCCTTTCACAAAATCACTGTCAACCTACCGCCCCGGTACCTCTCAAGTCGCAACGGCCCACCGCCCAACCCTCAAAGCCCCTCCTCCCGGCTACCCCCCCCCCCCCCCCCCCCACCCCCTCAACCTTTTCCTCCGCGTTGATTCGAACCCGCGGGCAGTTTTCCACAATACAAACCTCAGTCAACCGGTGCTTTCTGCCTCCGCACTCGCCCCCACTACGTCGATTCTGACCGGGCAGTTTACCACAACAGAGGCATGGATATGTTTGTTCACCGTTCTGCCATAGTCCTCATGGCGGACGTACATCTTTCTGTCGAGGTCCTCAAGGCGGAAGTACACCCTGAAGCCCAAAGTGGTCTCCACCTTGGGCGAGATCTGCATTGTCAGATGGAGACTCTGGCCTGAAACAACAACAACAAACACATTAATGATAAGAAAGAAAGGCAAACAGACAAGCCAAACAGAAGTAGTAGCAATAGCAGTAGTATATTTTTGTTAAATGGTGGTGGGAGGGGGAAGTTTACTTTCCACCGGGACTCTAACATTGTGTCAGGTGGAACATCACAGGAAGTGTACTCACCGAGTCAGCAGTGAAAATGTTTTCACCTGGTTCAGTGAGTGGTGACAAGCGCGGTGGGCGAGTGGTCACACTGGCGTTTCTGGATTCCAGTCGCGGCAGCGTTCGGTGGGTTAATTAAACAGGGACATCATTTCGGTTGAAAGCGTTACCTTCCAGGTCAGCATAACTTCAGGTCTACCAGCTGAGTGCCAACAGACTGTGTGTGAAAAACGCATGCAAAGAGAACAAATAGCACGCTCTATAAAGATCCTGGAATCCATGCAAAGTTCCGTGGGTTATGGAAACATTCACACGCCAGTGTGACACCTACCCACCCACCCATCGTAATCCAGACACAAAAGAAAAAACAATAAACCGGCACCGATCGCGACAGATCCTGGCCATGTGGAAGAATCACCTGTATGGTATCACAATTATTACTTTTAACTATGTTAATATTTGAAAAAGAAATACGGCACTCAAGAGGAGAATGATTAGATTCAGTTCGATCAGCAACACATAATTCACATACATCATAACAAGTTCATAAAAGTCATTTGACAAAAGAAAACAATCACTGACACAGCTTCCATTTTCACCTGTATATGTATTGTGACCTTCCTGGTCACCGTTACACATTCCATTTATTATTGTCACACCTATGGCAGTACACATGTTGTACTGTGGTTTACCATATAAATTTATGTGTGTATCCTGAGAATTACGATTACAATTCATTGAGCAACTTTTGTGATAAGATCCAATACTGTCATTCGATGATTGTGAAGGAGAAATTATAGAAGTTCTGCTGTTAAGATCGCCACACAGAATTATATCAACATCACTAAGTTCTAACAGCAGATTACTCAGACAATCTTCATAATCAAAATAAGCATAGAAAGGAGAACCTTCTGGTGGTACATAAAGTACATACAAAGAGAACATCTTTCGAAAATCCAAACAATTGTTTATCAATAATAAATGCACATATGTTTTCATATTTTATTTGTAGTTTTCTTATGAAGGGACAAACTCATTCCTAACCAAACACAATACTACCCGATTTCCTCCCTGACAAGCTCTGTGTGTGTGTGTGAGAGAGAGAGAGAGAGAGAGAGAGAGAGAGAGAGAGAGAGAGAGAGAGAGAGAGAGAACGATCGAATCTTTGTTTTTAGACACATTGATCCCCAAACAAGGGTGAGCAAAGCCCACGGCGTAAAACATCATTAAATGTGTGTGTGTGTGTGTGTGTGTGTGTGTGTGTGTGTGTGTGTGTGTGTGTGTGTGTGTGTGTGTGTGTGTGTGAGTGAGAGAGAGACAGAGACAGCGACAGAGACAGAGAGATTGATTGGCGCAATCGCCAAACGGTTAAATCGTTGGATCTCTTCCAACTACAATTGTTTATCAATAATAAATGCACATATGTTTTCATATTTTATTTTAGTTTTCTTATGAAGGGACAAACTCATTCCTAACCAAATACACAATACTACCCGATTTCCTTCCTGACAAACTGTGTGTGTGTGTGTGTGTGTGTGTGTGTGTGTGTGTGTGTGTGTGTGTGTGTGTGTGTGAGAGAGAGAGAGAGAGAGAGAGAGAGAGAGAGAGAGAGAGAGAGAGAGAGAGAGAGAGAGAGAGAACGAACCTTTGTTTTTAGACACATTGATCCCCAAACAAGTGTGAGCAAAGCCCACGGCGTAAAACATCATTAAGTGTGTGTGTGTGTGTGTGTGTGTGTGTGTGAGAGAGAGAGAGAGAGAGAGAGAGAGAGAGGGAGACAGAGACAGAGAGATTGATTGGCGCAATCGCCAAATGGTTAAATCGTTGGATCTCTTCCAATCTGAAGGGGTCTAGCGTCCGGTCCCGGTATCTGGTGGGTTATGGGTGGAGACTTTTCCTATCTCCCAAGGCCAGCCATTGTCCACACCTGCTGGTGCCTTAATCCTCTTCGTGTTTATACACGTGCAAGAAGATCAAAATTTCGATATGCACGTTAAAGATCCCACGGCGGGTTATGATAACATGAACATACCCAGAATGCACATCCCTTAATAACAGTGTATGGCTGCCTTCACGGCGGGCAAAAATCGACTTTGCGTATAGATAGAAGCCCACACGTACACACACACAAGAAAGGGGAAAACAGCAAACAACCACAATGACAAAATAATCACCAAAATCTAAATCACAATAAAAAAAAAAAAAAATGGTAAAAGATACACACGCGCGCGCGCGCGCGCGCACACACACACACACATATATATATTATACATATACTTACTCATACACACACACAGCTCCAAGAAAGTAAGGGCCAGGCAGAAAAAAAAACTCACGAAAATTAGACAACGAATACAAAAAATGTAGCATTTTACAAAAGTTGATTTTATTATCTGACAACAGTATACCAGTGAAAATTCATTAAAACATTTCTTTTTAGAGAAATCAACAACTAAATTACCCTACCCCCGAAACAAAAGTCACAATCAATCAAAAACAAATGTCAGTCGATTCACAAATGTCACTTTAGTAGCGTATGTGTCCCCCACTTGCTGCCTGGCACTCCACGTCTCTGCCTCATGGACTGAACAAGTGTTCTAACGATCTAACTATTTATTTATTTTATTTTCATTATTATTATTATTTTAATTATAGTATTATTTTTATTTATTTATTTATCTATTTATTTATTTATTTTATTTTTATTATTTATTTATTTATTTATTTTATTTTATTTTATCTTATCTTTTTTTTTTCTTTTTTTTTCTCAAGGCCTGACAAAGCGCGCTGGTCAGGCATCTGCTTGGCAGATGTGGTGTGGCGTATATGGATTTGTCCGAACGCAGTGATTCCATCTTGAGCTACTGAAACTGAAACTGAAACTCTAACAATGTTCTGAGGCAAGACAGCCCACTCCTGCTGCGGAAAATTAAACAGGTCATGAAGATCTGCAGCAAGTGGGTGATTCTGGCACACACTTCGTCCAAGCAGGTCCCACAAGTGCTCGATTTGATCCGATTTGATACATCAAATCAAACCAATTCAAAATGCTCGATGGGGTTTAGGTCTGCTGAACGAGCCGGCCAGTCAAGACATTGGATGTTCCTTTCCTGAAGGTAGTCCCTGACCACCATAGCACTGAGCCTCATCCTCAGGGCACTGGCAGTTCTGGTTCTGTCGCGCAGAGCTGAGAGAACAATGAAACGATCGTCACGTGGGCCTGTCGCTCTTGGTCTGCCAGAACGAGGACGGTGTTCGGTGGATCCAGTTGTTTGGTACCAGGCTCTCGTTGAGCCGCTGAACTACCGAGTGGCTCACTCCAAGACGTCTGCCCACTTCTCGTTCAGAAATTCCGTCTTGCAGTCATGCCAGGGCTCTGCCGCGGTCTTCTGCTGTAAGTTGCTGTATTGCTGGCATGGTTGTTTCACCTTGATTTTAGCCCACATTTTATACCCCATCTGAAATGTGTTCGTAGTACGCACCTTATGCTCGTGCCTCTTGCAAACTTGAAAAAAAATCAGCAGTTTTTGAGCTGAGAAACTGCCTTTACTGGCAAAAAAAAAAAAAAAAATAAAAAAAAAAATAAATAAAATAATAATAATCGTGCAAAACACACAACTTTCCAGCGTATTTGCACGCCTTAGCTCAAAGGTCAGGATAGAGAATACCTGGGGTCAATAAGTGTAAACGCTGACTTAGATTCTTAGATTGATATCAAAAGTCTTCCTTCCTTCTATAAAAGAAGATACCTTAAATAATCTAAATTGTCTTGATGGCCCTTTGCTTTCTTTTTGTATATGTACACACACACACACATATATTATATATATATATATATATATATATAAGAGAGATACATATTGGTTAGTTACTCAGTTACTAATCGCATAAAAGTACAAATATAATTACCTGGCTCTAAAACGTGTTTTCCCGCATCCTCCTCCCCGGAAGAGGAAGGCTGGAGGAAGCGAAGTTCCCCATTGAGGAAAGGGCCGTCCCATCGGCAGAACCGAAACCTGCCGTTCTGAGACACGTTGGTCAGGGTGAACACCACCTCCTCCCCTGCCTCGGCCCCGGCCCCGGCCCCTCCCCGCTGGCCCAGCGGGACCTTCAGACTGTGGGCGCGGAAGACAGGGTCGAACCGGCCTGGTGTGGTGCTGATTTTCAGCTTGGGTTCATCTTCCGGCGACTTTTGCTTCGCTTTAGCGGCCTCGCTGGCAACGCAAGCACACCACATAATATTCACAATTTAATGGGCCTACATTGGCGTAAACACGCGTATGTGCGCGCGCGAGCACGCAAACACACAACACGCATGTGCAAACATGCATCCCACGTTCTCAAGGTATGTACCCACGAATGATTTTATACAGCACACATCCACGTGCGCGCGCATTCCCGCTCGCATACACATCCACGACATATAACAACCCCTCTATCACACATCATTCCACCACCCTCCTACCCGCACATACCCTAGCCCCCCCAACCCCCCCTTCCCCTTTAGCTTCCCTGCTACCACCATAATACCACCCCCCTTTAGTCTCCCTGTTGCCACCATAATAACCCCCCCCCCCCCCCCCTTAGCCTCCCTGCTACCACCACAATACCCCCCCCCCCCCTTTTAGCCTCCCTGCTACCACCATAATAACCCCACCCCCTTTAGTCTCCCTGCTGCCACCATAATAACCCCACCCCCTTTAGTCTCCCTGCTGCCACCATAACCCCACCCCCTTTTAGCCTCCCTGCTACCACCATAACCCCCCCCCCCCCTCTTTAGCCTCTCTACCACCAAAATACCCTCCCCCCTTTTAGCCTCCCTGCTACCACCATAATACCCCCCCATCCTTCTTTAGCCTCTCTGCTACCACCATAATACCACCCCACCCTTCTTTAGCCTCCCTGCTACCACCATAATACCCCCCTCACCCCCCTTTTTGCCTCCCTGCTACCAGCATAATAACCCCTCCCCCCCCCTCCCCGGATCTCCCTTCCCACACTCACGCCTTATGACGGCCGCCCTGACAGTGACTTTTGACTCCACGAAGTGAGGCGAGGTAGTAGCCTTCCCCCTCACACACCACGCACTTGAAGGTCCCGTTGGGCAGCCACCATATGTGTTCGGGGAGTTCCACGTCCTTCATGGCGGCTGCTGTCAACGACTTTGGGGTGGTCCTCCTGGCATCACCCCAGAGCTGCACGTGCATGTACGATCTGTAGCTTCTTTTAGACATTTTGCGGCGCTGGCGACGCGACTCGGGGTTTTGTGAGCGTGAGGCTAAAGGCGCACCGGTTGTGTCAAGGGTAAGCAGACTGGGAATTTCATTGGGAGTGCACGTTGTCTCGTTCGGCGCCTCAGAAGTGGGCGTGGACTGTTTGTCACAGAGAGACAAAGACTCATTCGTTGTCTCAGAAACGCGAGTGGAGGACTGGTTCTTGGAGGACTGGTTCTGACAGACAGTCTGGTTCACTGTTTCAGAGACGCCGCACGTGGACTGATCCTCAGAGACAGGGTGACTCTGGTCCCCTGTTGTTTCAGAGACATATGCCGACTGGCTCTCAGACTCCATCACCTCAGTGGTAAATATCGGTTTCTGACTAGATGTTTCGAAAAGAGACATGGATTCGTCTACTGTCTCATAGACAGATTCTGATTGGTTCGTCTCCTCTGACAGAGCCTGCGACTGCTCCAATGTTTCAGAGACAAATGCAGACTGGTTCTCAGACTCTGTTACCTCAGTGGCAAATGTCGGTTGTTGACTGGATGTTTCCAAAAGAGACATGGATTCGTCTACTGTCTCATAGATAGATTCTGACTGGTTCGTCCCCTCTGACAGAGCCTGCGACTGCTCCAATGTCTCGGAGACTAACGCTGATTGATTCGGGGTCACAAACAGATCCGCAGATTGGTCAGCTGTATCCGGCGACAGAAATGCGGATTGATTTACTGTTTCAGAGATGGATAGGTCCACTGCCTCTGAGAAAGACGTCGACTTGTTGGCATCCTCAGAGTCAAAGGCAGCTGCTTCTTTGGTCCCAGGGACCAACGTGGCTTGACTGTCACAAATAGATCCTGAGATCTGATCGACTGCTTCAGGTGTGTGTTGGTCCAAGGTCTCAGAAACAGACATGAACTGGTATTCAGGGACTGACACAGACTGGTCCCCCTCGGAAACAGACAAGGGCTGGTTCTCAAGGACTGACACAGACTGGTCCCCCTCGGAAACAGACAAGGGCTGGTTCTCAAGGACTGACACAGACTGGTTCCCCTCGGAAACAGACAAGGGCTGGTTCTCAAGGACAGTCACAGACTGGTCCCCCTCGGAAACAGACAAGGGCTGGTTCTCAAGGACTGACACAGACTGGTCCCCCTCGGAACCAGACAAGGGCTGGTTCTCAAGGACTGACACAGACTGGTCCCCCTCGGAACCAGACAAGGGCTGGTTCTCAAGGACTGACACAGACTTGTCCCCCTCGGAAACAGACATGAACTGGTGTTCAGGGGCTGACGCAGACTGGTTCCCCTCGGAAACAGACAAGGGCTGGTTCTCCAGGACTGACGCAGACTGGTCCCCCTCGGAAACAGACATGAACTGGTGTTCAGGGGCTGACGCAGACTGGTTCCCCTCGGAAGCAGACAAGGGCTGGTTCTCCAGGACTGACGTGGACTGGCTCACCATCGAACCAGACATGGTCCTGTTCTCAGGGACTGAAGCCCGCTCTGTCTCCCCCGTGACAGACATTGACTGGTCGCCTTTGGATGTGGACTGGTCCATTTTCTCAGAAACAGGTTTGGGTGGTTTTTTTATTCGTTTATTTGCTCGTTTTTTCATTTTTTAAAATTGAGACGTGGACTGTCTCCCAGATGCTGAAGCAATGAAGTTCTCTGCTCCACTGCAGAAGGACTGTAAACTCGGATGGGTTCACTGTAAAGCAACAAACTCCACCTCTATAAATGTTTAGTAGATTAACAACAGATATTTGAGAGAGAGAGAGAGAGAGAGAGAGAGAGAGAGAGAGGGGGGAGAGAGAGAAAGAGAGCGGAACATACTTTATTCAGAAAGACCAAAGCCCCATTTGGATGGATGTGAACATTAATCACATTTTGAAAAGCATAACATGCTGGAAACAAATCCCACATATAAAAAGAATAAAATAAGGCAACATATCAGCATCAAATAATCCACATGTCAAGCTAATTAAGTCTTGTTCTGAGACAGAGAGAGAGAGAGAGAGAGAGAGAGAGAGAGAGAGAGATTTGCCATCAGTATCAATCTTGTCCATCTCCCTGAAATCCCATATCAGCTGTCATAGTTTTCTCTTTTCCCCCCTTGCAATACTTCCTGTGGATTAGAGTTTGGAACACTAAGGGTGGCTATGTTGTAAACGAAGAGAACAACAAACAGACGAATACAAAATGCACGTACACATTCTCCAGACATACACCCACTGTCTCTCGTTATTGTGTAAAAGCGAATGCCGCATAAGGCCCAACTTCGCAGTGAGGCCGTGAATATTGGATATATTTTAGCGTTGTCAGGAATGCACCCTACAAGCCCACGATTTCTCGCAATCCCAGGATTTCACTCACTTTGAGAGACATCATGGGACTGCGAGAATGTGTGGTCGTTCCCGTCCCACTTTTGTGTGTTTACGTGGCATGTTAATTTGTTTTGTGTTTTTTTCAGTCTGTTTTTGAAATAATATTTTCATGTTCTGCGTGTCTTCTTTGAAACTGAAAATCTACTTTCAGTGCAATCCTGCATATCGAAAGGATGCCGACACAGAGATGAAGAATTGAGGAAGCATTAAATGAAGAACATTCTAAATAATCGTGACAGAAAAGGTTGCATCACAGGAAACATCAAAATTATTTGGATCAGTTTTCACTCTCCCACGTATGGGTAGAGCATCGTGAAATCTTTTTTCTGCCACATTTATGTAGAAAGTTGAATCATTTTTATATTGTTTTCAACATCCCTCGGGTAAGATTTGGTTAGTTATATTTCTGTTTAAGTTGTACACATTGCCTTCATTTTTTGTTTGTTTGCTATTAATTCCGATGTTGAATTTGAGGTCGATGAATTGCAGTGATCTGTCTTTTGTGCAATACAATAAACAGATGTGTTTCAGTGTCACTACTGTTAATGACGTCGCTAACGCCACTGTCATTATCATGATCATCATTTTTGTCGCCCCCTCTTTGTCTTTTCTCCCCCCCCCCCCCCACCCCCCCTCATTTTTCTCCGGTCTAAGATTTGCATTGGGGAAAGACAAGAACCCAACTCCGATGATAAAGCAAATATTTCCGATAAAAATAAGGGCGGCTTCCCACACTTTCTCACACACAGAGAAAACGTTGGAGGGGAACGACCATACTTACTCCCAATCCCACGATTTTTCAATTTGAGAGAAATCGTTGGGTTGCAAGAAATCGTGGGCTTACACAATGGGCTTACAATCCAGTCTAAAAAATGAATGCAACTGAACAATGCTCTTTTGTGTGGATCAGATGACGGGCGTCAAATTAATCATTAAACGGATTTATTCGGTCAAACTCGGAATTTCAACACTAAAGAATCGAGGAAAGCACAATTATCGATATTCCCCATTTGTGGTGTATTCTGTAAGATTTTTTTTTCAATTATCGTGAAAAAGTGTTAACACTATACAAAATGACAATATTTAAATGACAGTCTAATAGTAAGAGTCAAATGTTCAGTGGATTGCTCGGGCGGTTTTAATTCATAAATCTAGCAACGGCAGAGTCAGCTATATACGCAGCCTCAGTCTCATTAATCTGTGTGTGTGTGTGTGTGTGTGTGTGAGTGTGTGTGTGTGCGCGCGCGTCACGTGCGTGCGCGCGAGTGCGAATGTGTGTGTGTGCGCGCGCGCGAACATACGCGCATCATGTATACACATGTAAGCTCGCATCAGTATGCGCGTTTTGGATACCTGATTTACGCGAATTCTTAATGAATTCCCAACGGAAATCAGCAAAATGTTCAACTTTTTTTTTTTTCGCATCCCATGACACTCTATTCCAGTGACAGGAAAGAGAACAGAAAAGAGTGAAGGAGACGGAGAACACAAAACCAACAAATCCAAGTTTAGCATCCTAAATTATTGCACCCATTTTACCGGCAATTTGTGTGCATGTATGAAACGATATTACCATCAGTAGATGCTGTAACCCATTTTAGGTGGATTTCGACTCATTTTGTACGTTATTTTACTCAATTTTGATGTGGATTCAATCACAAAACTAACGTGCCACCATTTTCTTTTTTGGTTTGTTTTTCGTCCCATAAACCATGGATATGTGACCAATAGATGTAATGATTTTTTATGCTAAAATTGGACCATACCCAACAATACGTTTACTTTCTTCGAGTTTACCGACTGAACAAAGTGACTAACGCCCCAAACACAAGGCAATACAAAACCAATCTGTCAACTTACCAGGTGAGTGCCAGCGTCAACATTCCAAGCGAATGCATCCAAGTGGCCCTATTTCACAGCAACATCCGGGCTTCTTTTCAACCCATGGCTGAACGTTGTCAGACAGGGAGTATGTAATGCACGTGAATTTTCATTTGAAGTGAGGTTTGACACGGTTTTCCCGGCCTCCACAATAAACACATATTTCACGAACAAGTGTTGCTGTTTTTGTGTGTGTGTGTGTGTGTGTGTGTGTGTTGTGTGTGTGTGTGTGTACTTTTTTTGTGTGTGTGTGTGTGTGTGTGGTGAGAGTTTGTTCAAAAGAATATTTTCATTACTCGTGTGAATTCCATTCACACTCTACTCATGTTCAATGGCAGATCTTCGTCGGCTGTTCTCACAAGATGAGGTGGGGGAGACTGGGTGTGTGTTTCACTTTCAAGATGTCAAAGCTTTCGAAGTGATCCACATGCGCTATACCACATCTGTTGTTGGAAGGGGGGGAAACAAAGAGAGAAAAAAAAAGAAAAGAAAAAAGCAGACGCAAGGCCTTCGCATAGACCAAACGCGCTAATCAGGCCTCGACAGTCCACCAAAGGTTTGTGTAAACATCAACATTAAATGAAAAAAAGTGAAGTAAAGTAGATGGTAAATGACTGGGGGGGGGGGGGGGGATTTGGGAAGTGGAATTAGCAAAATACTTGTTTGTTTTTTTTGGTTTTTTTAAATAGTTTGTTTGATTTTTGCTTTTTTACATCCAGCCTTAGGGCAAATAAATAAATGTTTTTTCTGTCTTTTCTTTTTACACACACACACACACACACATATATATATATATATATATATATATATATATAGAGAGAGAGAGAGAGAGAGATATCGGGTGTCCCTCAAAAAGTGAACCGCTTTTTAACAAGTATTTTCTCAGTGATAGAGGAACTGATTTCTTTGAAAATGTTCACTCAGTAACCTTAGGGTATCATCAACAAGTCTGCAAAATATCTAAAAGTTTGGACGCAAATTATGCAAGTATTGTCAAATTCAAAACAGCATGTCAAAAAATCCAATATCAGAGCTGTGCAATGTGACCTTCATCATGTTCATGCCAGCTACTGGCATCTGTCAATCAGTATCAATCTAAAAAATATCCTGCCTGGGTGTCAAGTCTATGAAATTTTTTTAATTGTCGTCTCTATCCAAAATCAGTTCTGTCCAAAGTTTCAGTTTGGAAGGATCAACCATGCCTTTGAGTGAAAGTGATAAGGTTACCATTGAAAACTGTTTCAAGGAGAAAGGCTGGGGTGGACGGAGGATCATAAAGGAATTTCCAGGCAAGGGGTGGAGTCATGTCACTGTAAACACACTCATTGCTAAAACACGCACTACATGGTCAGTAGCACGTAAAATTGGCAGTGGGAGACCCAAGACTGCATGTTCGGAGGAAAACAAGGACCGTGTTGAGAAACTGATTCAATCCCAGGAGGAGAACCTAGGGACCCGCAAGTCTCTTACAGAAGTTGCAAGCGATTTTCAAGTGAGCAAGTCTTCTGTGCAAAGAGGTGCGAAAGAACTGGAGCTGAAGCCCTTCTTAGGATATGGGTATCAAGGAGGGACCAAAATGTTAGAGGGAAAAGAAAAACTCGTTGCCGTAACTTGAATGACCGCAACTCGGCCACTGATGTAAAAAGGATCATTTTCATAGACGAGAAAGACTTTACGTTAGAGATAGCTAAAATCGCCAAAACGATCGCGTTTATGGGAAGCGGAAACGAGAAATGCAACCATCTCGCCTCTATCATGAGACTTCTAGCTTCTAGATTTTCAAAAAAGATAATGGTTTCAGCTGGAGTATCCTGGAAAGGAAAAACAAACATTCATTTTATTGACACTGATAGAGCCAAGGTTACTAGTGAAAGCTACATTCAGTTAATGGATGACAATCTTCTCCCGGATTGTAGGCGTCTTTATCCTGGAAACAATTCGTGTTTCAGCAAGATAGGGCTACTTCACACACACGTAGGGTAACCCAGTCCCATCTGGAGGAGGCTACACCAGAATTCATCAAGGATGAACGGCCTCCACAAAGTCCTGACTGTAACCCAGTGGATATGCCATATGGGACTCTCTGAAGGTGAAAGTTGACCGGGGAGTGAGAGACAAATTGACCCAGCAGGCGTTAAAGGACAGGATAATTATGTCATGGGAGGAGATATCGGTGGAAGAAATACGTAAAAGCATTTCTGCTTGAAGAAACGGCTTGGTTTAGTCGTGGAGGAAGATGGAGGCCACATTGAGCATAAACTGAAATAAGTGAGTTTTACCTCTGATACTGGATTTTTTGACATGATGTTTTGAATTTGACAATACTCGCATAATTTGATATTTTAGATATTTTGCAGGCTTGTTGATGATACCCTAAGGTTACTGTGTGAAAACTTTCAGTGTATTCGGTTTCTCTGTCACTGAGAGAATACTTGTCAAAAAGCGGTTCACTTTTGGGGGGACACCCGACACACACACACACACACACACAGGCCCAGTACTACATATAAAAGCACACGAGCCCCTGCAAACACTCCCATCTCTCTCTTTCAGTGAGGCGATCAATGGTGTGATGGCCTTGTATGTGGTTGTTGAGGTACTTTCACTTTTCTTAGGATTTCCCATTTTCCGACATGTAGATGGCTGTGACACAAGCTCTCCAGTGGCTGTCATCTATTTATACGCCTGAAATCAACATGCAATGATTCTGACTGACTCAATGAACCTCATACAAAAAACAGAAAGTGGAATGGAGAGTCTGGAGTGGCACGAGGCAATGCGCAACTTTCGGACTCAAAAGCTTACATGGTCATACTGTACCGGACATGCATGTGTAAAGGGAAATGAGCCAGCTGACAGGCTTGCTGGTAACGCAACAACGAGCGGTCAATATCTGAGATTGAGAAGAACAACACGAATGAGAACTTCTTCTTTCGTGGGCTGCAACTCGTATATACGCGAGTGGGCTTTTACGTGTATGACCGTTTTTAACCCGCCATGTAGGCAGCCATACTGCGCTTTCGGGGATGTGCATGCTGAGTATGTTCTTGTTTCCATAACCCACCGAACGCTGACATGGATTACAGGAGTTTAACGTGCGTATTTGATCTTCTGCTTGCGTATACACACGAAGAGGGTTCTGGCGCTAGCAGGTCTGCACATAATATGTTGACCTGGGAGATCATAAAAAATCTCCACCCTTTACCCACCAGGCGCCGTCACCGTGATTCGAAACCGGGTCCCTCAGATTGAAAGTCCAACGCTATTTAACCATTCGGCTGTTGCGCCCGTCGAAGAAGAAGAACACAAAGAAGGTCCTAAATCATCAGTTGCACTTGCATAAACGATTTTTTTTCGATTGCTTTGCAATGGAGGTATATGAGAAATGACATGTTGCATGTGGTCGACCCTTTCTAATCGAGAAACGGGCACAATACGACGCGAAATGACCCATAACAAGAACCCAAACCAAAACTTGTCGTCCCAAGCCGATATGTTTTGGGTTTACATTTTCATGGTTTGTGGGACCAAAAACAGAAAGAGCAAGATGGCGGCACGTTAATTTAGTGACCGAATCCGCATCAGAATTGAGCCGTTGAATAACGTTCAAAAGAGAGTCGAAAACTACTGAAAATGGGTTACAACATCTACTAATGGTAATATCGTTTCACCTACACACACAAATTGCCGGTGAAATTGGTCCATGAATTTAGGACACTAAAATGGGACCCACGAAGAAGAACCAAAACCACAGACATTATACACGAAATTAACGATGGTGGTGTTGATGAAGTGGAAGAACATCAATTTCCCACAACACAGCCACCGACAACACCAAATACACAACGGCAATATGAAAGACGGAACGAGACTTACAGTGCATGGTTGTGAAGATTGGTCCAGTGGGGGAGCGCGAAGAAGCCGGAGAAAAAGGTTATCAATTTTTTGTCACTCCGGTCGGTGTACGACTTCAGACCACCATATTACCCTCACCACTTCGTTAAAAGCGAATTAACATACAACCAATCAGTCGAATGGCATTCCTGTTTCTCAGTTGTCGTCCGTGTCCAAGTTAATCCTGTTGGCTTCAGTCTTGTCAGAAAGCTCAGATTTTTTTTTTCCCCAGAGTACTTCACACTGACGTGCAAAGGTTCATTTTAGGGCTTACAGCGTGCGTTACTAACGCAGTGCAGTGCAGAATCACCCATGTAGTTAAAAAAAAAAAGAAGAAAAAAAAAAAGGAAATTACAAGGCGCGCTGATGATCTATTAAGTGGATCCGTCTGCTTACAATCTGTGTCGTCTGCGAGTGCAAGCCGTTTTGTTTTGCCGTCCAGGAACTATTCCAGAACATCAGTGCAATCCGATTGGTCCTTACATTTCGTCCCTGTTGTTACAACCAATCAAAATGACGACTTTTAGACTCCCCCACCCCACCAAACCTTGATTTTCTTCGGATGTACCATCATGATCTTCCGCCCAAATGGTAGGCATATGCCTGTCGATTGTGTGTGTGCGTGTGTGTTGCCAGACCATGTGGTTGTAACAGGTGGTGTGTTTAGCACATACACACACAGAGATATACAGAGAGAGAGAGAGAGAGAGAGAGAGAGAGAGAGAGAGAGAGAGAACCATTAATAAAAATCAATGGCATAAAAGATACACACAAATGGAAATTTCTTAAGACAAAGCGAATATATTTCGTTCTTTTAAAGAAATGAGTAACGACGACACACTCATACCTATGCAGTCTGAAAGGAATGATATATGGCTACCTATTTAATGAAAAAAGTGTTACAAGCAGTATACGTCAATACACTGTTTTATAAAAACCACCATACATCGCAAACACGGGCTATACAAAACGTCGCAAAGGTAGGTCTCAAAATGGTATCCATGGTGTGTAAGTAAGAACGGCACTTAAATGTCTCATAATTTTGAAGTTAAAAAAACAACCCCCCCCCACCCCACCCCCCTTCATCATTATGTTTAAAAAAGTGCGCACGGTAAAATAACGAGTAAAGACGTCCGTCAGTCTTGCTGTGATCAACCATAGCCGTAGATCTTCCCACTCCTGGTCATTTTGAGCATGGTCGGTAACTGGTGGCTCTGTCTTCTGACCTTGAGGACGCCGGCATGGTGCGGCAGACGGAAGGTGGCTGCCGTGCTGCCAGAGGCGCTGCCGACGGATTTACCTTCACGGTAACTGCAGGTCGGGGATGCCGCCGCCACCACCGCGCTGCCAGTGCCGGACCTGCGCTGAGCGCAATTGGCTGTGATGACCACGTTCCCCTTCTGCCCACCGGCCCCGCCTCCACCTGAAGTCTGGCCACTAAAGTCTCTTGTTGTGACCGGCTGGACTTCACAATCCCCGCCATGGTCACTGCCTGTAAAGTCCTTCAATGAGACGGGAATCCTGCCACTGTCGAGACAGTGATGACTGCTACTGCTGTGAACACCGGCATAGCGGTATGGGTTGGAGAAGGTGCTCTTGGAAACGGCGCAGAACCCGGTGGAACTTGCAGTTGGGGACAGGATAACGTGGGAACTAGACAGAGGGCTAGGCAGTGGGGATTTTCGATCGGGGGAGCGGACCACTTGGTTCACGTGGTCCTGACAGAACTGCAGGGTGCACAGACTTCTCTGGTACTCCGGGAATCGTACCATGGTGCCCACGTCACAGTACAGGCGTGGTGGGCTGTCTATTCTTGGGGAGCGGTCCTGGAGAGAAAACATTTTCCACGCACTTTAAAAAGAAAAAAACAAATTAATATTGATTTTTGTTTACATTATAACAAATAAGAATCATGGTCATACAAAGTGATGATTATTTAGTGCACTTGTGAGGTGTTTTATATGATCAATTGATCATGGAAAGATCGAAGTTAAATGGGCAGGTTGTTCAACTCTAGCTTTATCTAAAGTGCAATATTGAGAAAAAAAACAAACAAACAAAACCACCCTCACCTGCCTTTAAAAAAAATTTTTTTTTTGTATGTAAGAATGCATATAGACAACTAGTGCACTATGTACTCGTTGTATGCATGTTGTTTATTCCTGCCTTTTGTGTGTTTTAACGTGCACGCGCGTGTATTCATGCACGTGTTATAAAAAATAAAAGAAGAAAGAACAAGAACAAAAACAACAACCCATATCATTCTGATACAGCAAAGGAGAAAATGAGAAAAAAAAACCCTTGCGCGTACGCAACTGCGTGCACAATGTGTGTGTGCACTGCGTATATATCGACCATTAATTTTTGTCGAACTATAATTGTTACCATAATACGAGAAAATAGCAACCGAAATACGGTTATGCAGTTCGAATCATCACACACACACACACATATATATATATATTATATATATATATATATATATATAGAGAGAGAGAGAGAGAGAGAGAGAGAGAGAGAGAGAGAGATGTACACACACACACACACATACATTTAAAGATATGGAGACGAGCTTTCAGGGTGGTTGGATGTTTTATGAAAGGGGCGGGGAAGACGAGCATCATATTGCCCATACCTGAAAGGATTCAGAATGTAGAACATGCGAAGAGATGGTAGAAAAGATGTCTGAATACGTGGGTGTCGGAGGCATCGGGACCGGACTGTTGGTGTTGCTGTTGTCCGGAAACCTCGCATCATCTGGAATCTGCACGCGCATTCGCCGGGACACCAATCTAAAAATGTCTCTCACACTGTCAGGAAGATAACAGTCGTAACTCCCAAAATTTCCTCGGAAGAAAGCATCAACAACATGATGCAACCTTCTGGCGCACACGAAGTTGAAAAGCAGCAAACCGCACACGAGGATTCTGAGCAAAATTCCGGTCAATATTTCATCATCTGGATGATCTCCCACGTACGGTCGAACCAACGAGCAATACGTGACTCGAGTCTGTTGGGCGATCATCAGCATGAGCACGAAGGAGAGCGTAGCCAGAACCAGGATCACCTTAGAGACGCGCCAGAACTGACGACAGAACTGGCGGTCAATGCGCTTGAGGGTTCGACGCATGCAGGGATACATCATGACCAAAACGGCGCCCGCGAAAATCACGTCTCCCAGCACGGATAATGGACCTCCTTCTGGCTGTTGACTGGGGGTGCCCTCCTCTCCAGGGAGTCCCATGTCAACCGTCGGGTGATCGTCCGTCAGGTCTTCTACGCCATCTGGCTTGATCGGGACGAGTCCAAGACATGGAAATAAACCTGAATGGATTTCTTGCTTTTCCCCGGAACCATAGTGACTCGGAAGTGTGAGTCGCTGTTAAACTTTACGTCATTTATTACTTGACGTCCTTTGCAATGACGTAATGGCGTCTGTGATGAGGAAAAGTGAGACGGCGAAGGGAGAGAATGAAAACGAACTGGAATCAGACGTTTGAGGCCTGTGAAGAGGCCTGTTCGTCGTTCAGTTAGATACAGTATACCAGCATGCGTGGCCTAATGATAGCATACTGGATCATAAATACTTGGAGAGTTGACCAAATGAGCGTCTAACCTAGTCTTGAAAGATGACATGGTTGGGGCAGTCACAACACTGTCTGGCAAACCGTTCCATTTATTAACGACTCGCTCAGTAAAGAAGGAACTGCGCACTTTCAGTCTACAATGTGATTTATTTAGCATTAAACTATAACCTCTTCTTTCTTTCTTTATTTTCTCAAGGCCTGACTAAGCGCGTTGGGTTACGCTGCTGGTCAGGCATCTGCTTGGCAGATGTGGTGTAGCGTATATGGATTTGACCGAACGCAGTGACGCCTCCTTGAGCTACTGATACTGATACTGATACTGCGGGTGATAGTTTGGGATTTGTGGTGTTGTAGATTCCGTGTATGTATTTATAGCAATCAATCATATCTTCATTGTTGGCTTTATTTCATCTTTGTTGTCCAGTCTAATTCGCATATTGGAAGCAACTGCACTCTGTAGATCTATCACTGAATCAAAGATGTTCTTCTGCAGTTCTGAAGGTGATGGCCATACAGGTCCTGTCACCTTGTCAGCATTCTGAGAGAGAGAGACCTCATATCTTCATTGTTGGCTTTATTTCATCTTTGTTGTCCAGTCTAATTCGCATATTGGAAGCAACTGCACTCTGTAGATCTATCACTGAATCAAAGATGTTCTTCTGCAGTTCTGAAGGTGATGGCCATACAGGTCCTGTCACCTTGTCAGCATTCTGAGAGAGAGAGAGAGAGAGAGAGAGAGTTTGGACGAATGTTCATGAATTGTAGTCTATTCGACACATACCTTTCTGAACTTCTTGAACTTGCTCATTGTTCGGTTCTAAAAATCACACAGTTTTGAAGTGACACGACATGTATGCATTTGAGAGTGACTTTATGTTCGTTCGTGCATCAGTTCATTAAAGTCACTTATCACTTTCAGGAGATTGCAGGTGACGCTGGACGTGAAGCGCAACTACCAGGCCAATAATCACACCAGAGTTCCCAATATACAAAAGCTACTGATCTGAGGGAAATCGATATTGTTAACTTCATTTGAATTCTACAAGGATTGATCTTCTTGACGCGATTAACTTTTTTTTTAATTATTTTTTTTACCGACGTTGTTTTTGATAAATGTTTTAACATCGTGTTCTGTTTTACAGGTTTTAAGAACTGACGTTTGTTCAGCACTGAAATGGCCCCTTTGAGGTCGGCTGGGCAACAAGCAACATGATTTGATTTGTCAAGTCTGTGTTGGTACATGCTTTTTTTTTTTTTTCACCACAGTGTGCAGACATCTGGATGTAGGTACAGGGGAGAGAACAATCCCTTTCTGTTCGAAGCTCAAATCTTGGTAATATCCCTTGCTGTCACCTTATTTTCAAATCGGGGTCGAGATTCAGCCTGCACCATGTATATACATCAGACACAGGGTACATGAAAAGCACAAGGTTTGTACACGATACATAATAATCCTCTGAATGTTCACATAAAATCTCTAGCACACTCTCTTCCCCTTAAGGTATTGCTTATTTTCTTCCAAAGCCAAACCATTACACGTAATATCCTTTGCTGGCAGCATTAGCGAGTCACTGGATAGTGATTTTTATTTGTGTGGAGAATGAGGACCACCATTACATTTCTTCATTTCACTTGCTTCCTAATTCTATTAACATACACCAGTTGTGCCCTGGGGATGTCACTGGATCATGATTTTTTCCAGTAAAGATTGGGAATGCCACTCATTTGTGGTCTCAGTTTGAGTATCATGGGTGCACAGTGCTCTACTGCAGTGTATGTGTGTTTGTTGTTTTGTTATTTTTGACTGCAGGTCTGACACACTAAACAAAAATGTTGACATGAGATCAGCAGATTTGTCTTCAATCTTTATTCTCAACAGTTTGTGGATGCATCAAGTGTGAATGAGAATAAGCGCACCATAGCAAACAGTGGCTGTGATTGTTGAGACATCTGAAAAGTGATATCCGAAAGACATAATTATACTCAAATTTGCAAAATTGAAAGGTTTTTATATCAATGCTTTCCTGTTTTACCCCACACTTAATTTCCCTTAGCATCTTGGCAAAATGACGTTCAGAATGACATCAACAAATGCTGATGGCACTATTCTTAAAGCGATGCACCACACTAGTTGCATTTATTTCTGCCTTGCTTCTGTTGTGTGCTTGTCATGTTTTGTGGTCACACAATATCCTTCCTGCATAACACACATCATGTTGGTGTTCCAGGAAAATGCTTTTGGGATATTCAGTTTCAAGCAGAAAGTCATTATTTTTGAGGGGCTTCTCAGAGGTTTGGGCACAGACTTCATGGTATTGCTCTTTTGCTGTGGATTCTCCATGCAGCATTTCCTTGTGTCCACATTGAGTAGACTTCAGTTCATTTCTTTTAATGCAAGTCTCCCCTCCACCCCCCCGCCCTCCCCCACCACCACCACCCCCTGGCCCCCAAACCAGCCTTTTTCCTTTCACAGTATTGTTTCTCTTTTACCTCTTGGTTTAAATTGGCTGAAAAGTCTCTGTGAGGGAGTTAACAGTTGGTGAGACAAGTGGATTTTTTTCCCATAGATAATTTCTTTTCTCATGTTTGACAATCAGGATCAATATCACCTCAATCCATGTCTACAACAAATTAAAAGATAAACTGCAAATCCTGATAAATGTGACAATGACTGAATAAGCCAACTTTCATTCTAAATGGAAACTGGAAATCCTGACAAATGTGACAATGAGAAGACTTCCAGTTTCATTCTGAATGGAAGCAGTAACTTTTCCAACAATTTTGATGACAACACACTCTTTCTTTGGGGGTGGTGGTGGGGGATGGGGAGACACACACAATATGAAAGCACAAGCATGTCTCAATAGAGTTGTGATGGTTTTAATGTAATTCCAAAAGCCCAGAACCACAAGAAAAAGCAGGAAAGAGCAATAACGAGGAAACCCTACAATCATACGAAAACACCATATCATCAAACAGAACTGAAAAACAGAGCATGTTTCAAAGATGGGAACAGAGGGATATAAATATACATTCAAAGGGTGTAAAAAAAAAAAGAAAAAAAAAGAAAGAAAAAAAAAAAGAAAAAGAAAAAAAAAAGCCACCAACACAAAAGTATATATATAAAGGAACAAAACTCAATGACTTCATTATCAATTTGCCTTCTGGACTCAGCTGAGCTGAGCATGTTTTCCATTCTGAAAGTTAAACCTACCTTGGGCAGCAAGTATTCATCAAACAATAGCAAGTATTGCATAGATACTGTCACTGAAACAATAGCGTACTAATTAGATTTTTCTTATTTTAATTTTAAGAAATCAGTCCCTTTTACGGAACTAAACACCATCACAAAACTAATTAGTCAGTACTTGAATAATGAGTGTCAAAATGAAACGCACAAGTCACATCAACAATAGTCTGAAAAACTGAACTGGAATATATATATAAAAAAAAGTGAAATCCTATGGGGATGGACAGGGAAGGAACCAGTGAACTGAAATAAACTACGGCAAGAAAAGTGAGGAAGTATAGGACAGAAAAGAGGATGACAAACACACACACACACAGTTATATAAATATGAAAAATTACCCATATTATACATTTTTATCCAATATCTTAATACACAAAGTGTATCCTTGAATGTGTGTAATATCCAAAGAAATCAAAAAGAAACCAAGATGCATTTCATAACTACAGAAAAAGAAAAGAGGAGTTTTGAGGACTGTACATAAATAGAATTTTCAATCCAAAAAAACAGCCACCACCAAATACACTTACCTTCATGTATTCCCAATACCTACTTAATTACAATGCATTTCATTAAGGCCTCCCCCTCTTCTTTCTGCCCATAATCATTTATTTCAAACAAGACAAGCCTCACAAACAGTTTGTGATAAGCAAGAAGTAAGAAAACAACAACAACAAATCTTTTCTATCCTTCTAAGCAAACATATACAAATGATCTGACAGAGCTGACTAAATTTGTGCGATTGGGGAATGGGTGCATATGTAGAAATTCCTGCCAAAGGATATGATAAACAGAACCTCCAAAGCCTCCATTGTCCTGTCATCTTTCTTAAGCACATTTTACAAAAAAAAAAAACAAAAAAAAGTGTTCAATCTGTGCAATGTCTGTGTTTTTGCCAGCTGAACATCTCTAACATTTCAGCTCTCCCTCTTTTAAGTCGTTCTCACACTCAATGCCCTCAAAACACAAATTAACCAACATCTGCTCTGACCTAAAAACTTTTTTCTCTACAATTTATTCTTTACACCAGTCTTTATATATATATATATATTTTTTTTATTTTTTTTTTTTATTTTTTTTTAAGAATCACTTCTACCTTTGTTGTCTGAAACCAAACTGAACTCTCAGTAAAGTATATTCTGAACCCTCAAAGACATGTCTCCCCAGTGCTTTGTTGTTGTTTTTTTCTTCCCTGCACTGCACTTTCACCTTGGCAGTACACTAAATCCGATGCCTTCATTAACAAAAGTTCATAATATACATCCCATGGCGATGACAAAAATAAGAAACCTTGACATACCAACTGCTTTGAAAAATGGCTCATCAAAAGTAAGGAATCAGTATGAACAGTAGGTGTACATGAAACAGTATACTGTCACATTTATTGGGGGATATATTCCACATCACACAGCAAAATGGGATCAGGTTTGAGACTGGGAAAGGGGTGAGGGTGGTGGAGAAACACAAACACAATAACAAACCCCCTTAGTTTAATAACAAACTTTTCAGTTGTATTTAAGATTAACGATGAAACTGTTCTCCTCCTACGCCAGGAACACAGGCTGGCACAATGACAGTGAAGACGAAAATAGTTTCTTCAGTCATCCCACTCTTCGTCATCGTCGTCATCATCGTCATCCTCCGAGCTTCCTTCATCATCTGTTGATGGACAGAAACAAAAAAGAAAATCAATTAAGTATGACATGGATATTCTTTAAACATAAATAACAACAGCAACAGAAAAGACAGTTTTGTATGGATTATTCAACATATTCATAAGCTGGTAACTTAACATCTTCTGAGTCTGAGATTATAACAAATTAAGATGCACAACTTCAATGCAAAATCATATATCTTTATTTTTCTGAAACAAAATTTGATTTGGATGATGTTATTTACAAATGTTTTTCTCTTAAATCTGTCACACAAACTGAAAATAAGGAATATGAGGAAGCATAAAACCCCATATGGAGAATGTGCTAAAACAAATTTAGCAAGTCTTTGGATTGAGTCACAATAAAAATGTAGTAAAAAGTGCTTTGACTGCTTGGACTTGAATACGAACAAGAAGTGATATCACTGAATACTGGAGGACGTTCCACAAAATTAAACAGACCATCTAAGGAACGAATATCTATTTTCACTTGGTATCCTATGTGACAGATATGATGTGAGATGTTGCAACACATGATATATAATGTGACATGATATAATAACAAAAACTGTACTTGTCAATGATGAAAGTATGCTCAGTGTTTGAGTAATTATGACCGCTGCACGTTTTTCTGTCTTCCACCATTATGGTTTCTTAATATATGAATTTATTTCAACAGAAAGTGTCCAAATCCATCTCTTTATTTTCTGTGAAATTTACTGTGGAAAAAAATGCAACAACAACAGCAAAGAAAAGCCAAACACTGTACGCACACTTCGACACATATGCACACTTAGACACATACGTACACACACACTGTTTTAATCTTGGAAAATTTTATGAACAAAAAGCAAGCAAACACATACAGACACCAGGCAAACTGTTAACAGCATACAAAAACAATCTCAAGAAGCTGACAATGATGATATCCATGTGGCAAGCCTTACCCATTTGAACCAATGCTATTGGGTATACAGAGAAAAGTCATCAATGAATAAGTCAACACCACAGTCAAATAACTGTGCTTAAGTCCAGCTTCATCTGCAGCTAATCTCAATGAGAATGACACAAAACGTGATACAATGTACACGACACATAGCAAACATCCATAATTTCACAAAACGAATGTGTAATATGCACGAACACTGCTCTGATATTAAAAACAGATGGGAAACTGTTTTGTGTTATCCATGTTGACTCATCTCAAAAGTGTTTTATCAGATGACTGAAGTAACAAAACACTGTCACATTTCCTGTATGCAAATCTTATTTGTTACCATTAACTTTAAAAAAAAGGTAAGTTGTTCAAATACTCTGTCAATGTTTGCAACAGATGATCTACAGACAAATGAACAAGGGTTGAGAAAAAAAAAAGAGCATTATGCATATAACACAAAGAACCTTAAAACAAAGACCAGACCAAAATCACACGGTAATTTGTAAATAATACAGTATTCTAGAAAATGCACAGCATAATGAAAAAGGTGCGACAAATATTATACCCATGTTTTACAGGGATGCAAGCATTTATTGGAGAAAATGAGCTGGTGTAATGTGAGGAAGAACATGAACAATGATGAAAAAAAACAACAAAAACACATGCACACAAAACAAAAAAACTCAACATTTTTAAAGTTCTACACGTCTAGGGAGTAGCTGTAACAATAGCTCCTTGTAATGACTGTGGTAGTCTAGGGAGTAGTAATTACAATTGCTCCAAGTATGACTGTGATAGTCAAGGGGATAGTTTTAACAACAGCTCCTTGCAATGACTGTGGTAAAGTCTAGGGAGCAGTTGTAACAACAGCTCCTTGTAATGACTGCGATAGTCTAGGGAGTAGTTGTAACAACAGCTCCCTGCAATGACTGCAGTAAAGTCTAGGGAGTAGTTGTAACAACAGCTCCTTGCAATGACTGCAGTAAAGTCTAGGGAGTAGTTGTAACAACAGCTACTTGCAATGACTGCAGTAAAGTCTAGGGAGTAGTTGTAACAACAGCTCCTTGCAATGACTACAGTAAAGTCTAGGGAGTAGTTGTAACAACAGCTACTTGCAATGACTGCAGTAAAGTCTAGGGAGTAGTTTAACAACAGCTCCTTGCAATGACTACAGTAAAGTCTAGGGAGTAGTTGTATCAACAGCTCCTTGCAATGACTGCAGTGAAGTCTAGGGAGTAGTTGTAACAATAGCTTCTTGCAATGACTGTAGAAATCTATGGAGTAGTTGTAACAACAGCTCCTTGCAATGACTGCGGTAGTCTAGGGAGTAGTTGTAACAACTCCTTGCAATAACTGCGGTAAGTTCTAGGGAGCAGTTGTAACAACAGCTCCTTGCAATAACTGTGGTAAAGTCTAGGGAGTAGTTGTAACAACACCTCCTTGCAATGACTGCGGTAAAGTCTAGGGAGCAGTTGTAACAACACCTCCTTGCAATGACTGCGGTAAAGTCTAGGGAGCAGTTGTAACAACACCTCCTTGCAATGACTGCGGTAAAGTCTAGGGAGTAGTTGTAACAACAGCTTGCAATGACTACGGTAGTCTAGGGAGTAGATGTAACAGTTTCTCCAGTTTTAGAGTTATGCATGCATGTGAATGACTGGTGTGAAAGTGCTTTGATTTGTCTCTGCATAAGATTCAGCGCTATATAAATACTATTATTATTATTAGTAGTAGTAGTAGTAGTAGTAATAGTAACAACAGCTCCATGCAATGACTGTGGCAGTCTAGGGAGCAGTTGTAACAACAGATCCTTGCAATCAATGACTGCGGCAGTCTAGCATGCAAGCATGTCTCACCACTGTCCACGCAGGCGGGCCGACGACTGGCCAGCGCACGGGCCAGGGCTCCTACCAAGCCATCCTGACTTTCGGGCTCCGCCTCCAGGGATCGCCGCTCATCCTGGTCCTCCACCTGTGTGCACAATCAGGGCCGTCAGCCACCTGGGGTCTAACACCTATGCCTCACATTAACCCCCTTTGCATGTGTCGCTGTGCTCTGCCGCGTTGTCATCGTTGTCGTTGTTGTTGCTGTTTACCTGTTAGGGTGCTGTTGGTTGAGGAAGTGGATCGTAAACCAGTTATGACACGTTATGAATTCCAAAACCGACAGAAGGTTCTGCGAAACCCGTCGATTACAACTTGCGGTCCAGCCAGAATGTTCTCACCAACTTCTTTTTCTTTTCCCTCCAACTCTGTGAAGAGTCACAGGGGTGCCGCACAGAAGAACCAACTGTTACAAGAAGCAAATGACTGGACGGTAATGAATGCTAATGACAAGTTTCACCCAAAAGGAATGTATCAGTTTCAAGAGGGTGTCAAAGCATGTGAACTGATCCACACACACCAGACGACATCTGCTTAAAAAAAAAAAAAAAAAGAAGAAAAAAAGAGAGAGCAGATACCTGAACCGTGCATAACCTTTGGATAAAGCCAACATGCTGGTCAGGATACCTGACCAATGCACAAACCCAAATGGTGGTCAGGCCTTGAGAGTGGTATGGTTCTGACAACCAAAATTTGCAACTTTCAAACAACTGGAAGACACTACCTGATCACCATTTAGAATTGTCAACCAACTGGAAAGCACTGACCATCACTGATAACTATGAACCAATTAAAAGTAAGTGACCATCGATAACAACTTTTAATGAACTGGATGGAATGCTGGGGCCACCAATTGTAACTTTCATAGAACCGATCTGATAAGCACTGTAGTGGCCAACAACGTCATCTTCCAAACGATCAATAGTCTCCAGAGAACTGGCAAACACATGAAAACACTCAGCTGCCAAGTGAAGAAGCACTGGGATACTGGTATCAGAGAGAGCCAATGAAAAGTTCTGACGCTCAAGAAATGATGGCCTCTCACTTTCATATTTCACAGCTCTGCTGCTTTTCCTGATGAAAGAAAATAAGCCAAAGAAAAGTGAATAGAACAAAACCGATAGTAGTCTCTTCCAGATATGAAGCTTTAATTTCCTCAAGTGCCTCCACGGTAACAGCAGAAAGTGACAGAAAACTATAAACATCCAGTGTTCCTTGGGTAAACCCTCTTGTTTACAAAGTTAAAACACTGAACAAGTAATGACTGATCACTTGATATCAGTTTTCTTGAATAAATTTCCATCCACGAAAGTAGACACACCACACAACGTCTTGAGAATTACAGACAACAACCACAGGAGCACACCCACAATCACTGACACGATATAAAACATCATGCAGATCTGCAACACTGAAAAACCGAAAAAAGAAGAAAATCACTCAGATACTGACACAACTGAAAACTTGATCATGGGGGAGAGAAAGGGATTTAAAGACAAAAAAGAAAAAAAAAAAAAAGGACAAGACACTAAGATCTGACCATGCCATGCCAATTCACAAAAACACCCAGTACAGCCAGAACTAGGACGACCAGCGAGATACTATACCTTGGCCGTGGATTTGGTGCGTGCGACTGGCTAGTGCCTGTCTGAGAGCAACCACCAACCCATCTTGGTCTTCGTCTGAGTTGGCAGACTGTCTGTCAGCTGTCATGTCAACCTTCAACATTCACAGCCTTCTGTCACACACCACTACTTTCTCTCCTTGGGTCAGGCAGTGAGTTCACTGATTTTCGTCAACAGCTAAAAAGTTTAGCACATTCAACAACAAACCCTCCACCCCCACTCCCCTCCCACCCCCCAAAAAAGCAATGTGAACAACTTCAAGTTATCACTGCAACCCGTCATTGCCTAAAACTGTACTAAGCGCGTTGGGTTATGCTGCTGGTCAGGCATCTGCTTGGCAGATGTGGTGTAGCGTATATGGATTTGTCCGAACGCAATGACGCCTCCTTGAGCTACTGAAACTGAAACTGTAAAAGTGTAAAAGCTTGCATATAGGTCAGTGAGCAGAAATACAACCAGGTGGGGTAGGGGTTGGGGGACAAACAACCAGTCCCACCTCCACCCCACCCACCCCTGACACCTTCCCCAAACTGGGTTTCTTTTCCAAGTCTGAAAGTCAAATTAACCAACAAGGCACAATGTAACTGCAATTAGTTCATGGGGTCTAGAGCAAAAGTTTCACGAACTAACAAGGACTGGGTTGTTGTTTTTTTCAACATCAAATAAAAAGACTTTTACCTTTCACATACATGAATTTTACTTTTTACACACCTGAAAATATTACATTTATTGGGTAACTGCAAATCATGACAATGCTGTTTTATCTCTATTGTTGCAAGTAAGCAGTTTTATCTATCTATCTATCTATAAACATTTGAAAATGGGTTATCTGTATTATCAATGCTACAGTTCCACCTGAATGTTTTAAAAGCGGGATGAACTATCCGCACCTTGCCAAAAATATTAATAATTGTGTAAACTGTTCAGATTACCACACAGCCAAAACCTTTTTTTTCTTTTTTCTTTTTGAATACCTAGCTTATCTATAATTCTGAAGATCTGAAAATAATATTCCTAATCAGATTTTTTTTTCCACTGAAACAAGTGACACCATCAAGCAAATCCCACGTTCACTCATTAAAACCTAAAAAACAAGAAATCAGAAATGATTATAAAACAACAAACATATACTTGAACAGTTACTATTATGAGCAAGCACAGTTACACACTCAGGTAAGCCTGACCTCTCAGCACGCATACATTTTTGCTGTTGATACTTATGTTGTGTGTACCTTCAGTCGAAGACCAAACTCTAGCATGTGACAAACACACAGTCATTTGCACAAAAGGCTGCCAACCAAGGAGGAGCAGTTTGACAGCTGCATTTAGGCCTCATTGTTCATTCCCATGTCATTCAGTAAGGTCTGAGTTATGTGCACTAATATAAACATGTATCAGAACAGAATACAGAATACATTATCATCTCAACAAGAGAAATTAACTGGTGGTGTTAAACACATACACGATACACGGAAATCACCGTCATTCAACATGTATGCACAAAGACATAAAATGTTTAGATGTTGACCTGGGGCAACCCATTGTGTACAATCAATAATCACACACCCCACACAACACTCGTGCACACACACGTGTATCAGAACACACCCTACCCCACAAAACACTCGCACACACACACACACATGTATCAGAACCACCCCACCCCACGAAACACTCACACACACACAAGTGTTTCAGAACATACCCCATAACACTCACTCACTCACGCACACAAGTGCTTCAAAACATATCCCATCCCACGCATAAACACACGGATACACAGGGGAGGTAACCTACTTCGGGAGGTTATTGGCCGTAGCTACTTTCGTTTTCTCCGCATAGGCGGATAGTAGTTCGCATAGGACAGGAATGTCAGACCCCTGCCGGAGTCTGCACTAGTGGGTCATGGTTAAGTATGTGTAATTAAAGACACATACATATCAGAACACCCCCCACCCCACCCCATCCCATGAAACGCTCACATACATATTTGTATCAGAACATACCACACCCTATGAAACACACACACACACATGTGTCAGAAAATACCCCATGAAACACACACACACACACGTGTATAAGAACATACCGTGTGAAATGCACACGCACACACACGTGTATCAGTATACATCCCACCCCACAAAACACTCACGAACACACATATGTACCAGAACATACTCCATGAAATACACACACACACACGTACATGTATCATAACATACCAAACCCCTACTCCACCAAACAAAACACTGACCCGCTTCAGATTGGCGCCCTGCCGAATGGCATCCAGCAGCTGTCCCCGGGTGTCAGTGGGGCGGGCAGGGGCAGGGGAATCTCCGGCCTCCACAGAGCGCAGCGTCGTACCCGCGTGGATGGCCGCCAGCAGAGCCCCACGGCCGCTCCCACCACCGCCACCACCACCACCACCACCACCGTTCATGCTGGCGATCGGGCCAGGTGGAGGGGGTGGGGGTGGAGGGGGAGGGGGGCCGGCAGCCGGGGGAGGGGGAGGTGGGGGTGGGGGTGCTCCCACCCCGGAGGAGGGAGGGGGCGGAGGGGGCATGCTGCGGCTGGAGGGCGGGGGTGGGGGCGGGGCGGAGCGAGGGGCGCTGGCTGGGGGTGGTGGAGGGGGTGCTATGCCCGGGGCTCTGGGGGCTGGGGGGGTGTTGCGATGGGGTGGGGGCGGGGGCGGGGGCCCCCCTCGGCTGGGGACTGGGGTCCGGGACGGAGGTGGTGGGGGTGGGGCCGTGGTGCGTGAAGGGGGCGGCGGGGCAGCCGGCGAGCGGTTGGGCGGAGGCGGAACACCTCTGGATCCACCTGACAAAAAACAACAACAGAGTTACCCAGAGCTGTTTCGTACGCACACTGTTAACATGACTGTGCAAACATTTTTCGCTTTTTTAATCATCTTTTGTGCCCTTCACAGTGAAGTGTTATAGATCAGTTTGACTGATTTTTTGTGACCATTTTTCTGTGATTAGGAATACACCAAACATCCGCAAGTGATTGAAAAAAATCCCAACCCAAACACATGTGTCATTACAATTATGCTCCAAATTCCAGATTTTACTGTCAGTTTAAGGACAAGTCAGGTTATCTGGCACAAGGGTAATGTTATTGACAACATGAAACAGGATGCTGCAAAACCAGGGGTTGTGAGAGAAAGCAAATGGAACATGGATGGACTGAACCAGATGTCCTGTCCATCTGTCTGAACCAGCAGTCATTCATCTAAGATGCAATTCACTGTTATACACCTGCTTTGCACTGCCTTCTCCACATCTCCAACCACTAGGTCACAACTTACCGCATCTATGTGCGACCCACTCCACCACATCTGTGACTCAAATCACCGAAGTCTCACACAGTTACAACTCACCAGAACATCTGCAACTCAATCACCACATCTGCCACTAAATCACATTTGTGACTATCACCACACCTGTGACTCAATCACATCTTTCAACCCAGTAACAACTTACCATATCTGCGACTCAGTCACCAGCCTCTGACTCAGTAACAACTATCCACATCTGCAACTCGATCACCACATCTCTGACACAAGTCACAACTCGTCACATCTGTGACTAAATCACAACGCCTCTGACCCAGTAACAACTTGCCATGTGTCTGACTCAGTAACAACTATCCACATTTGTGACTCAATCAATGTATCTCTCGCTCAGGTCTCTACTCATTACGTCTGTGTCTCAGTCACCACATCTGTGACTCTAGTCGCAACTTGCCACATCTGCAACTCAATCACAATATCTGACTTGGGTCACAACTCACCATATCTGAAACTCCATCACCATATCTGTGTCTCAAGTCACAACTTACCACACTTGCGATCTGATAACCATACATCTCGGACTCAGTAACAACTATCCACATCTGCGACTCAATCACCATATCTCTTCCTCAAGTCACAACTCACCACATCTGCAACCCTGTCACCATATCTGTGACTTAACTCTCACCGGACGACGGAATACGTGAGCATTCCTACATAAAATGTATTCGGATTCAAACGACGGAGTGGAATAGCATTTTACAAAAATAAAAATCCATCATGCGCTGTACGATTTTGTGATTAGCCTAGCAGAGTGCGTTATTCTGGGTCACTCCACAACCGAATGGTATGATTGGCCAGCCTGTCATGTGTGGCCTGTCTCGCACACACGCTGACAAAGTCACTGACCAGTCACCTGCTCACGTGGCAGCCTTTTAGCAAATGGCGTCTGAAGCGGGTTCTTCTCAAAATGTTGTGGTGCGAACAAGACAGCGACGGCAACGTTTTAGTATCGCTGAAGTACTTGAAATGCTCCAAACTGAAGGGTTGGACATGGAAGAGGTGGATGATGACGAAGAAGAAAGTGAATTAAGTGCAAAAAGTGAGCATGGGTATGGTGATTCGGGGTGAAAAATTGGCATTATTTTCTACATAATGGCAAAACTGTAAAAATAAGATGAGAAATTTGATTTTTTAAAATATCCTGAGTGAGTCAAGTCATAACTGATCACATCTGCGGCTCAAACACCACTATCTGTGACACTGCATCTCGAAGTAAAAAGTCTCAGCTCACCGCATCTGCCATGTGATCACCCCATCTCTTGACTTAAGTCAACTCACCACGTCTTTGACTTGTCATAACTCACAAGCTTCTCCAAACCAGTCCTCACATCTCTGACTTGAGTCAACTCACCACGTCTTTGACTTGTCATAACTCACAAGCTTCTCCAAGTCAGATTAGATTCGGGTCACAACTCACCACACCTTTGACACAAGTGACCACTCAGCCATGCGATCACCACACCTCTGACTCGAGTCAACTCACCACGTCTTTGACTCAAGTCTTAACTCACAAGCTTCTCCAAGCCAGTCACCACATCTCAGATTCGGGTCACAACTTGCCACACCTTTGACACAAGTGACCACTCAGACATGCGATCACCACACCTCTGACTCCAGTCAACTCACCATGTCTTTGACTCAAGTCTTAACTCACAAGCTTCTCCAAGCCAGTCACCACATCTCAGATTCGGGTCACAACTCACCACACCTTTGACACTAGTGATCACTCACCAGAAGGGGGAGCGGGAGGTGGAGGGCGCTGCTTCATCTCTTTCCTCAGAACCTCCATGCCCCCGCTCTTCTCCACAAAGTCGTAGATGAAGTCCACAGTGTCCTTGTCAATCTCTTCCTCCTTGTCGATGCCCACCAACGAGAACAGCTGCTTCATGTCCGGGTCCAGGTTGTTCATCTGGGAGGCAATGACAATAGCAGAAAACTGGTTTATTCAAGCATGGAAAAAATCAACAAGCATCGATAAATAGCACAAAACTTGTCACTCTGAAAAAAAAAAAAAAAAAAAAAAAAAGACGATTAAAATCTATTTTTAATGATATTTTTTAAAATGTGTCATGTGAAGACTGAAAACTGCTTATTCAAGTGTGGAAAAAAAAACGATGACAAATCTCTCATAAATCAAATATTTCAAAAGATGTCATGTGAAGAAAATGCTAATTGAGCATATGGGTGAAGAACCTGATCAATGAGATATTTGAAAACTTCTGTATCTGAAAAAAAAAAAAGGCCTGATAAGTGATGTGTTTGACAACATGTTATAGTGATAGTACATGGCATTTATATAGCACACTTCTTTCAGAAGAAGCTCACTGCACACATACACACACGCACAGCCCACACCTATATTGCAGCATGGAAGCTTTACAGAAAGTAGTCTATGTACCTATGGACGTTTTTTTTATTAAAATTTTTAAGTAACACACTGAGTATGAATGTGTGTCTTTAAGAGAACTAGACAAACATGCTCTTGTTTGTTATTTTAAGCAACACAAATTTGAACAAGGAAAAAACAAATGAATATGAGCATATTTGTAAAGGACAGTTTGAGAAAAACACCAATGGGAATAGACAGACCTGTATCGAAAATCACTTTGAGCAACTACACTCCTGATCACATAAACAGTTTAAACATTCTATATCTAAAAAAAACACCACCACCACCACCAACAACAACAAAAACAACGAAAAACTAGACTGCCCTCACATTCATCTAAACAAAAAGACAAACTGGAACATGAAAATCTGCCCCAAAAGATGCTCAACACTTCATTCGACTTACATCAAAGCCTTTGTTGGGATCCCAGCCCACGTGACTGACATGTCTGAAAACAAAGCAAAGATAAAAATGTTTCATCATTATCAACAAAGCGAACAAATCAGTAAAGCATAGTACAAGGGCAGGAAGCTGCGTTCTTTCTCTGTCTCTGGACCTTGCAATTGGAATGAACTTCCTCTTTCGCTTCGTCAAGTCTCCACTCTCAGCTCTTTCAAGTCTGGCCTTAAAACCCACCTCTTCCCAAAATAGCCTCCCTTCCCTGCCTCTTCCTTGTCTTTAGTTTCTCCAGTTTTAGAGTTATGCGTGCGTGAGAATGACTGGTGCGAAAGCGCTTAGATTTGTCTATGCACAAGATTCAGCGCTATATAAGTACCATTATTATTATTATTATTAAAACAAAGTGTTCACATTTGACTACATACATGGCCCACATAACATCAGACCCCTGCCAGAGTCTGCACTAGTGGGTCACAGTTAAGTATGTGTAATTAAACTGGTTTTTATTCTGCTCTAGTTAAATACAATGTTAAACCCTGTCTCATGTGGTGTCGTCTGCTTCGCTCCAGACAGTAACTTGAGTAAGGGGGAAAAAGCTCGCAAGCTCCATTCTGTCTGTTAAGGAACAATCCATAGACAAACATTTTAATTTCTTATTTCATGAGGGAAGTGGGGTAAGCACAACTGCTTTTTTTTTTTTACATCCAGCCCTCATCCAGTGCTTTCATGAGACATCTTAGCGCCCATGATCACAGAGCAAAATAGTCACCAGTACTGAGTTTTAAAAGAATCCCCCCCCCCCCCACTCCCCCTGTCCCTCCTTAAAATTTCATTTAATCTCACATACTTAACATGACCCACAGGTTAAGGAGTCTGCAGCCTGTCCTGGAGCAAACTACTCCTCCGCACTGGTGGAAAAATTATTTAAAAAAGCTGCAGTGACATCCTTAGTATATTGCCTCCCTTCCGTGTGCCCACACAGTGTCCTAGAAAACTTAAACAGAAGAAAGAAAGAGACACAGAGAGAGATACACAGACAAGACAAGACAAGACAAGACGATGGTTTATTTGTTAGGCCGCCAGCCCATAACAAAGGAGTGGACCAGAGATACACACACAGAGACAGACAGAGACACAGAGAGAGAGGAACAAGCTACATTCAAGTTCGCACAGTCACCTGAACTCGGTGGGGGCACCAATGTCCGCCTTGGTCAGCTTCTTGTTCTTGTCCTTGTCCTTGTCCTTGCCCTTCTTCTTGGCGGCCACGCCGTTCTTGTTGCTGATGTCCACGTTGGAGGTCACGGGGGCCGGCTGCATCATGTTATTGTGCTGGGCCGGGGGACCTAGCGGAGTGAATGAACGAATGAAGGGGTTTGTTCATCATAGGCCAAAGCCACTAAACGAATAGGTGTGTTCACATGACAACATATACCATCATACAAAAATGTATAAAGTGTAAAGTCTGTTATGAGAATAGCGTCTCTCTTACTTTAAATGCTCAAAGCAATCATGCACATACATTTTTCACTACCTTTCGATCAGAGGGAGAGAGGGAGAGAGACAGAGACAGAGTCAGAAAGAGAGTTGACACTGTCCCCTCGAAACAGAACAGACACAGCAAACAAACATTAGCCCCGCTGAACAAAAATGGATTGTCAAAAGGTTGTCTTGCTGTCATGTCAAATTTGTTAGATTTGTACTCTGACATTTGAAAATAAAATACTGTTTAAACCAAATGGATTGTCAAACTGAGAGTAAAGAACTAGAATAAGAAAAATAAAGAAGGAGAAGGAGGAGGAGGAGGTGAAGAAGAAGAAGAAGAAGAAGAAGAAGAAGAAGAAGAAGAAGAAGTAAAGTAGAAGAAGAAGGAAAAAGAAGACAAACAAACAGCAGACAGGGAGAAAGGGGAAAAGAAAGAGAGAGGAAGAGCAACAATGACTAAGGAAGGAAGGAGAGAGGAGGACAGAGAAAGAGAGAGAGAAAATAAGAGTAAAAGAGATGCTGAATATCGGCAAATTCTTACAGACAAAAAACAGCACATGAACACAGAGCTCATCAGTTATATACTTACATTTTTTTTTTTTTTTTTTTTTGTTGCTTATAGCCTAGCCAATCAAACAAGGCCATACTAGGGCTGAAAAACTGTAAATATCAGTCCTCCAAAACTTGGGACATCATTACCCTGCTCTCAGACAAGCACCAAAAAAAGAAAGAAAAAAAAAAGAAAGACAACTAGGCACACAGAGAAGAAATGTGGAAGAGGAGATGAAAAGAGCGGGCAAGATCTCAAAAGAAATCAGCTTGCTCAAGACCAGAATTACAGGAGAAGATACGCTGGCGCCTTATGCCCCAGCCAGAGTGAATAGTATTAATTAAGGACATGGGAGTCCTATTTATACTGAAAGAGTCCCTGGCATCCTCACATGGAGGGAGCAGATCAACTTACGACTGTTCTGAACTGGTCTGGCTGGAGGTTGTCCATGATGCACGGTGGTCTGTCGTTTCTTCTCTGAAACAGCCAAAGAGACAGTACAACATTACTTTACTGGACTGGAATATTCAGTCAACTGATTACATAAGCATGGAAATAACTTAACAGTAGCAACCACACTCAATGACAAATGCTGCACTCACTAAGTCACTGACAAACGTCACTCACTGACAAAAATAGCATTCACTCACTGACAACTGTTGCGTTTACTCAGTCAGTGACAAACACACACTGGCAAAAGTAGCACTCCCCCACTGACAGATGATGTATTCACTCCAACTCTGACAAAAAACACTCACTGACGACAGAAGCACTCACTGACAAATGCTGCATTCAGTCACTGACAAAGTTCACTCATTGACAAAAGCAGCACTCACTGACAAAAGCAGCACTCACTGACAAATGCTGCATTCACACAGTTACTGACAAAGTTCACTCACTGACAAATGCTGCATTCACTCAGTCACTGACAAACACCACTCACTGACAAAAGCAGCACTCACTGACAAATGCTGCATTCACTCAGTCACTGACAAACATCACTTATTGACAAAAGCAGCAGTCATTCACTCACAAGCTGCATTCACTCAGCCATTGACAAAAGCTGTGTTCATTAGTTTCATCAATTACTGACAAACACTGCAAATACTGAAGACACTAACAGATACTGCATACACTGGCTTGCTCATATGCTGCGTGAGAATTGAGACATGTTATGTACACTCAATCAGAGATAAGTAGTGATACTGCTTGTTGAAAGATGTTCCATACAGCTAGTCTTAAAAAAGTGCTCATTTCAACTGAATGGCAATGGATTATTTTCTTTAGAGCACAGTTGCTAGAAATCCATCTCAGAGCTGCAAAATGCTATTTCACAAATCAACTCTAAAAGAAACTACATAGATGTCAAAATCATATTGATCTGTTTTTCTTTTTATAGTCTTAAAAAGTCATCATTAACATGGTATCTTATAAATAAACTGTTGAAGAAAATACACAAATGTTAATCTTACAGATTATTTGGGGGGCGTCTTGAAAAGTCATGATCAAAGTGGGTAAATAATGTATACTCAGATGGTTTTCTTCTCTTTTTTTTTTTTTTAATGTGAAGTAATTTCAAGGAAGAGGTTGCATAACAAAGCCACCAGCACTGAACAGTACTTTTTATTTCAAATGCACTCAAGCTGTCAGTACTTTGAACCAAACACTAAAAACAAAGTTAACTGTAGAAACCAGTTAACTGCAGAAACCTATCTACCATTTAATTTTGACAAAAGTGTCACTGTACAAACCTATCTACCATTTAATTTTGATAAAAGTTTCACTGCAGAAACCTACCTACCATTTAATTTTGATAAAAGCTTCACTGTAGAAACCTGTCTACCATTTAATTTTGATAAAAGTGTCAATTTTGTTGTTGTCGTTTTCTTCTTCCCCTGAAGTTATCTTTCTAAATGTGAAAAGAGACCACCAACAATGATAAAAGTAGTCAACCATATCAAAAAAAAAAAGAAAAGAAAAAAAAAAGCAGCAGCAGAAAAAACAACAACAAAAAAACCCAACCCAAAATCAAAACCCCCAACAAAGAAACATGTTTCTGGCCTTTCCATGTACAAGAAGAAAAAAAAAGAGAGAAACTTGCATCATGCTGAATTTGTTGCTGTTACTGAACAACTGTCCATCAATTCAATCAATCTCAGTAAGAGCAATGGTCAAATGGGTAACAACTCTTTTTGCTCAATAACATACATGCAAAGAAGCGTTTTAAAATAAACAAACAATAAAACAATAAACTGATAGAAACCTGTTGAATTCTGCTTTATCTATGGGCATTAAACTTGGTAAATGAAAAAAACAAACAAAAATGTTTAGTACAATAGACCGTTCTGTGACAAGTAGAAAGTTTTAGACACAATATTTTCAATTTCAGAAACATGCACTTGTAAAACTATTGGCTTACCTGCTTCCATAATTTCTCTCTCTGTTTTTTAAAAATTAAACCCCCATTACAATACATCTTTATTCATCCAAATGGAAATTAATTAACTGGTTCACTTGAAGACTCTAAACTGGCGTCAAATAGAACTTGGTATGTGTGTGCAAGGGGAACTTAGTATGTGTGTGCAAGGAGTATTAAACTGACATTCAATCATCAGCCATTCAACATGTAAAAACCACAGTACACAATGGTGGCTCACTCATGCTCTCCCCCTGTGCCCTCATCAACCACCACACACACACACACACACACGCACCACATGTACCTTCCACATGAAATTACAAGCAGCACAATACTCAATACCAAGACCACCACAGAGCCAGTGCACGCATCCCTGTTTATCTAAAACTCATGGAAGGAAAGATGATAATGAAATGTCAATAAAAAGAATAATAATGCTAAAATCTATACACCATCACAACACTAACACCTACACACCCTGCCGGAGTCTGCACTAGTTGGGTCACGGTTAAATATGTGTAATTAAAATTACATTTATCTAACATACTTACCATGACCCACTAGTGCAGACTCTGGGAGAGGTCTGACATTCCTGTCCTGTGCAAACTAATACCCGCCTATGCGGGGAAAACGAAAGTAGCTACGGCCGATAACCTCCTGGAAGTAGGTAACCTCCCCTTTGCCACCCTGACTAGTGCCCTCTTTTGACGGCAGCCATCTTGACACATACTATCAGTGACATGAATCCTCCTTCACACACACACTCTCTCTCTCTCACACACACACACTCTCTCTCTCTCTCTCTCTCACACACACACACACACTCTCTCTCTCACACACACACACACACACACACTCTCTCTCTCATAAAAAAACCCCCACCAAACGAAACTACAGCAGCGCAGTGCTCTCATTCCTGACAGCTCTATCAAGCTCTTTCTTCAGAAAATAAAGGTGATAATAATAAATAATAACAATAGTCTTAATAGTAAGAATAATGATAATCATAAAAACAAAAGTTAGAACAATATTAACAACTGTGCAACATCAGGACACAAACAAAGACTACAACAATAAAGCTGATTATTATGATACTGATAACAGAAACAGTGGTAGCTACATAAAACAAATAGCTGAATAAAATTTCTTCAAGTTCAACAGCAATTTTGCCATTATCTGTAAACTATTTTACGGAAGAGGGAGAGGAGAGGGGAAAGAGTGATGGATCAGGATGAGGAGAGGACATTATTGGCATAAAAAGACTTATCCGTTATCGACATAGATCATTTTCTTTTTAAGCCCCAAAAAGATGTGGAACAGACTCCCTCACCTTTTTCAGATCTAGCCTAAAAACTCACCTCTTCTCTAAACAGCAAGTTTTGTAGTGGCATGCAAACAGTATCTCTTGGACTTGGACATGCATGCTTGACTAAGTGTGTATGAATATATATATATATACAAATGTGTACACACATGCATGTATATATGCGAATGTGTGTTTGCATATATATGTGCGTATGTTTGTGTCTGTATATATGTTTGTGAGTGTGCGTGTGTTTGTGTGTGTATATGTGTGTGTGTGTATGCATGTGTGGGGAGGAGCAGGTATGTATGTATATATGTTTGAATGTATATTTATATATTTGTATGTATGCATTGTACTTAGGTGTGCATGTACGGTTGGCTGGTTTACTTTTTGATGTGTATAAATATATATCACTGATGCACTGTGTTGTGTTTAAAGCAAGTTGTTATGGAAAGCACCTAGAAAAGGTATCAGGACAGGATGCTATATAAGTATCCATTATCATTATACATATTAAGAAACTGAAAAATATCTGATGCTTCTCACTGATGCAGTTCTCAAGAAGCTGACCAGTTCTTACTGTTACTATTCCAAACATCCAGCACACACAACTGCAACTGACCTCTACGGCGGGTAGCTCTCTCCTGAAGCTTCCCTTCCACAGCATTTTTAAACTTGAAGGCTTCATCCTCACTGGCAAAGTTCATACCAACGACACATGTCTGAGGGGATAAAAACAACAAAATATTCCATGATGATGACATGTGTCTGAACAACGACGAAATAAGCAAAACATTCTCTATGATTTTGACATGTATCTAAACAACATTTTTTTTTTTTTTTAAGTGAAAAATTGTTGACTTCAATAATCTTGGACTGTTAAGGTCAATTTAAATTTGTGTCCAAACTCACTAAACTAAGAAATAGAAAAGTTTGAATAAGAAATGATTATTTGGGCACTTTTGAAGGCAAACCATATACTGTGGTTCATGTGAATGACACAGTGGCATCATTAGAATCAACATCAATTGTTGTTGTTGTTGTTGGGTGTGGGTGGGAGGGTGGGAGTGATGGTACTTACATGTGTAAGTGAGGGGTATTCTTGTTCTTGTTCTTGTTGAAGTGAGGGGGTAATGATGGAAATGTTACTGGCTGTTCGGAAAGTCAGTGTCTGTCTGCTGCACTGACTTAGTCCAATGATATTTTGTATTTCTATAGCTGTTCTATTTCTTCAATACATGTACAGTCATTAATAAGTAATGTAACAACAGCATACACAAGAACATAAAACAACCGCCCATTTTTATCACTACTGTCAATATGAATGTACTTCCACTATTTGTAAAGACATTAGAACAATTCACTGATTCTGTTAACAGTTAAAACCTGCAACAGAACCTTGCATGAATAGTTACAATTTGCTTCGGGTTTTTCCTTTAAAAACAAATCTAACCAAAGACTAGAAAAAAAAAGAAAAAAAAAAAAAAAAAAAACCCTCAGAAATTTCCATTCTTTTAATCACCTCATTGCTTATATCAATAACATGGCATGAAACTTCATGATCAGACAGACATGCAAAGATCTGAATCATATATGTAATATTCATGTTTACTTTCACAACATATTTATTAGAATAAATGTAGCTGAACAGTTGTAATGTCACCAAATGTGGAACAAGCCATGACAAGGAATGTTTAATGAACTGCAGTGGGGGTGCCATGGCAGGATCACTTTGGCATAGGACTTCTGATCCAGCGTTCACCAGTAATCAGAGTTTGAGGCTCCATTTTGGCATGGTGTTGAATCCCTGGGAAAAGCACTTTTCTCCAGTTTGTATTTATGTTTGTATTTCTTTTTATCACAACAGATTTCTCTGTGTGAAATTCGGACTGCTCTCTGCAGGGAGAGCGCATCGCTGCACTACAGCGCCACCCTTTTTTTCGTGTGTATTTTTTCTTGCGTGCAGTTTTATCTGTTTTTCCTATCGAAGTCGATTTTTCTACAGAATTTTGCCAGGAAGAACCCTTTTGTTGCTGTGGGCTCTTTTACGTGTGCTAAGAGCATGCTGCACACGGGACCTTGGTTTATCGTCTCATCCGAATGACTAGCGTCCAGACCACTCAAGGTCTAGTGGAGGGGGAGAAAATATTGGCAGCTGAGCTGTGATTCAAACCAGCGCACTCAAATTCTCTCACTTCCTAAGCGGACATGTTACCTCTAGGCCATCACTCCACAGTTTTGTCAATCCACTGAGGTGTGATATGGGTCCCTGACTTCAGTCAGGGAAGATTAACAGCGGAAGGAGAGGAACAGGTTCTGTCTTTTAATACCAGGCTCTAGTACATAAGAATTCACTACCTGTGCAGCTGCAAAAGACTATGAGACCTTTAATCTTAACCTTTCTTAAGTGATTTATTCCACCTTCTTTAATTCACATGACAATCAGGAAACAGCTACTGATATGATTGACAGATGAACAGATACGTCTTCATCAATCACATTAATGACACTCAGTTTTCGCCATGAAATGGAGTCTCACCTGGCCTTCAAAAGTGTGGAAATATTCCCTGGGAGTCTTGTAACGGAACTGATTGTACAGCTCCTGCTCCCAGATCTGCTGTCCTTTCTGAAAACATACACATGATACAGGCATTTCTGAGTTAAACATGCACACTACTGGTAATGCAAATTTATTTACTAATGCAGTTCCACTAAAAAAAAGAAAAAGAAAAAAAAAGAGATAAGAAGTATACAATCGTCTAAACATGGACCATTTACATGTACTTCCAAACATAGTACTATTTTTCTTGATGCCACTTACTGAGCATGGAAGAGACTAAGAAAGAAAGGCAGACAGACACCGTGACACAGAGATACACAATGTCTCTCTTTTCTTTATTCAAATGTTCCTTTTACAAGATGGCTGAGCACACTCAGTTTAGTTTTACCCCACACACCCGTATTATATTTCCTTCTAAAGTGTTTAAATTGCAAGATACTAAACTAGTGAGATTTGTTATCATACATGATGCATGGGGTAGGCAGGCCTAACTGTGAACAGCCTGTAATTGTTAACAGTTTGTGTACCGCTTTCTGATACCTTAATGAATATATCCATTTCCAAGAACCAGTCAAACATCAGCTATTTTTGGCTATTCCGCGCTTTTTCTTCTCTTCACACATCACTGCGGACCAAGTTCACAAACATGCTCTCAAAATCCTAAAATCAAGGGAAACAAGTAGTAGGACTTGAACTTTGACACAGTTTAAAACAGTTGATTTTATCGGATATATTGAATGTGTGTTACCAGCCCTGGGAGATTTTAAGAAAGAATGTTTGTGACAGATCAGAACATCACTTTTGATAGGAACCTGCAAAACAGTACTGTTTGCAATGAGACCACAGGATATTTTGTGTTTGTGTTTCACTGTTTGTGTGCATGCGTGATCAAAATCAACAATACAACAGTCTGGTGCAATGTTCCCATAGAATGGTATGTCTAATGAGTTCAAGAACTGCTTCTGATTTATTCGCAATTAGACTTGCCCATTCATATTTACCCTCAGGCACCCCTGCTATTTAAACCTTGAAAAGGAGCAGATGAAATTTTCCTAGTGCAACCAATCGGAGAAAGCCATAAAAAACTGAAAAGCTATATTTGATGATTGTACAATCTGCTATCTGTACAACACACACATTGAACTGGTTGCCACGACAAGATCGTTCGCAATCAGGCCCACCTACCCTTTCTTGAAACTGTTTAACTGCATTTGCTGCATTACTACTACACAATAGCATTTCCTATAATATTTTCAAACTGTTTTTCAAAAAGCTTAAACATGCATAAATTGGATCAGAAAGATTTAACTCTAAGAGAGAAGAAAAATCTTAAACTCAAAGTCAGACAAACAAAAAGTTGTACTAAATAAACCAATTCTATCTACAGGTACAAACCTTGATATCAAAGACACGGATAAAGTAAGAACGCTTTGGATTATCCTTGACGAAACAAGCCACACCACAACATCGTTTATTCCAGCGGGTGCGGTCAGGCTGATCTGCTAGGTATAACTGTATAACACCTGAAGCCAGTGTCTGAAAAAGATGATTGATCATGTGAACATGTGGAATTTCCAAGATACAAGTGTATATAAAATGAGTAGTTGGTAATCCAGTTGCTTATATATATATATATATATATATACATACATATATATAATCCATGTTCTCTCTCTCCTTTCTCTCACTTATTGTAAATAATCTATTGGTAAAAAAAAGAAGAAAAAAAGAAAAAAAAAGAGAGAAAAACTTAAAAAAAATAAAGAAGAAAAAAAAAAAAAGTCAGTGGAAGCACATGGTGGTGGTCTCCATTCTAGAGGGCACACTCACTCAGTCAAGCTTCATGACTTAGTGATTTGCCTTTGTCAGATTTCAACAGGAACTGTTGCATACAGCCAAAAATACTCTTGACTCAGCAGCAATGCAAGGTCTCCTCTGGTGTGTGACCTTCACATGACAAAACATCAATATTTTTTTTTAAAGAAAAAGGCGCTTAGACTGTGGCAGAAAAACTTGGATGTGGCTGTAAATGTCAGACTTGGAATAAGCAGCATGGGAGTAATGCCGCTGAAATTGTGCTGAAGACAGGGCAGGAAAAAGGTTGTCCAATCATATTCCACTGCTTTTGTAAAAACACATTTTTTTCTCAATAAATCATGTTCCAGAAATGAAAGTGAAATGGTTACTGAAAAGGAGTAGGCTATGGCTTGGTGATGTGTTTTTCTCCCATTAGTATTACAGTAATTTGTTCATAGTAAATTACTCGAAACAGTAATAAAATAATGCTCCAAAAATAGCAAAATGACAAAATTAAGTACTTTCACAATTCATTTTTTCTGCCTGGTTACTTTCACCGCAACAAACTGAATATCTGATTGAAACAAGCCCATATGTGCACTGGGGAAAGCATAAAAATTTTCTGTTACAGGAATTTAAAAAAAAAG
>NC_134883.1:13140309-13145309 GCF_041734735.1 Babylonia areolata
AATCTGGAAGGGTTTTTTTTCTTCTATTTCTTCCTTCCGTCCGTCTTTATTTCTTTATTTCTGGCTTCAGACGGTGGTCTTCGGTCTGTTGACCAAGTACTCCTTCAGCGCTGGAAAGCTACGAACGTTTTCACACAGCTTCTGCAGCAGAGGAAAATCTTTCAACACCTCAGCACCTCCCAGGCCTTGAAGGGTCTCCAGTATGTCGTACAGGTACATGTCTGCCATCGTCACCTGGATCACAACCAATTAATCAATCAATCAATCAGCCAAGAAACCATTTAACCGACAAACAAACCAACCAATAAAACCAACCAATAAAACCAACCAACAAACTAATGCATCAATAACAATAATAATAATAATAATGATGATGATAATGATGATAATAATAATGATAATGGACATTCATATAGCGCGTTTCTCCAGAAATACTGCTCAAAGCGCTTTACATTTCGTTCCCGCCTACCCCCATCAAATACTCCACCCCCAACCCTCACCACACACACGGAAGCACTGGCGTGCCAGAAAACACACGCAACTGAACATTGGAAACCACCCACCAGTGACACCCACCAGAAAACGCATCCCTGGAACATTTCTGACCGGGTCAACTGACCGACCAGTCAGTCACTCGGTCCATCCACCCACCCATCCATCAATCAATGAATCAATCTATCGATCAATCAATCAATCAATCCATCAATCATATTTTTTCTCTTTTTTATTTTATTTTATCTTATCGACTATATGTTTCATGTTGCCACGTGTACAACACGTTGAATTTAAACAAAAAAAAGGCTATGGGCACATTACTGAATAACTTAAAACACACACACACACACACACACACACACACACACACACACACACACACACACACACGAGCACGGCAAGGGTCTACATACTATATGCGTGTATAAATACACGCACAAGTGACAATCAGCAAAGCACGTTGCGAAAGAAAGGCACACGAAAAAAAAAAGAAAAAAAAAAAAGAAGAAGAAGAAGAAGAAGAAGAAGAAGAAAAAAGGTGAAAGAAAGCCACACGATAAAACTGTCAGTGAAACTGAAAGACAGGTTAAAAACACTTGTGAGGGGTGGGGTGGGGGAAGGGGTACAGTATTGATTTTGTGAAATGGTATTGTTAGAAACGAAGGTGTTTTGCGAGGGGGAAATAGAAGACTCAGTCGCCAGCTGTGCGTGTTCTTGTTGCTGTGATCACACACACACACACACACACTCACACACGTTAACACTGCGCGCACGTCAACATCAACACCAACCTGAGCATACTTGAAGAGTTTTTTTATAAAATGTTCGGCAACTTGAAATTTGCAATGCGTAGTGAATGTGTCTCTCCCCAACCACCCCCACCACCCCACCTTTCCACACATTTACATATCTTTTTCTGTATTTCTGAATTCCAGTCCAATTCGAGTAATTTTTTTTGTTTTTTTTTCCTTTTTGTGTGAGTGGCATGAGCAGCATTGACTTGAAGTTGTTTTCCTTGTACATGGTGAGAGTTACCACTCTTTATTGTTTGTTAAACTTTTAACTCTCCTGTAAAACCTCATTATTCTTTATTTTTTGTTCTTTTTATTTTTCATTTATTTTATTTACCTATTTACCTTTCATTACTTTTGTTTATCATCTATTTATTAATTTATTTATTCATGTATCTTTATAGAATTGCAGCCAGTTTGCGAGCAATGGTCCATTTTAGAGCACGAGCTTGTGCATTGATTACCTGTTGTGTGGCTGCGTTTGGTGTTTATTTGAATAAAATCAGCTTAATTAAAACACTGACCAGTAGTGAGGGGGTCGCGTCAGTTTAAACCCCCACTGTCTGTGGGATGTGAAGTTCTTTGTCGGCCTGTGTGTGTGTTCCGATCTTCATCATGAGCGTCGTCATCGTCAATATCACTGTCGTCGAAGTCACTACTACAACTTTCACTATCATCACCTCCATTTTAATTTTCATGCATTGTCTAAGACGTCGTGATCATTATCGTTGCCTTTGTCACTCCATTGTATTGTATTGTATTGTATTGTATTGTGTCACAACAGATTCCTCTGTGTAAACTTCGGTCTGCTCTTCGCGGCCTGGAGATAGCACGTCGCCACAACCGGCGCAGCGCCACCTTTTATTTGTGTGCCTTTATTGACTCACTTGTGTAAACAAAGTGAGTCTATGTTTTAACCCGGTGTTCGGTTGTCTGTGTGTCTTTGTGTCCCTGGTAAACTTTAACATTGACATTTTCTCCGCAAATACTTGACAACAAATTAGGCATAAAAATAGGAAAAATTCAGTTCTTTCCAGTCATCTTGTTTAAAACAATATTGCACCTCGGGGATGGGCACAAAAAAAATAAAAAATGAAGCCTAATTATATGCAAACTGCATTTACTGTTATATTTATATTTTTTGTATTCTCTAAACTTGGCACTTTGATATGATATTCTGACCCAACAACAAGAGCAGTCATTGTTTTCATTTTTTGTTCAAACAGGAACTTCTTTTGCTAAGCATGGAAGTTTTATTTATTTTGCAAACGTTTTGGTGCAGTAGTAAAAAAGGGAAATTACTCTGTAATTAATGCTAGGGGACTTAATTTGCTTTAAACTGATCTTTCTCATCTTAAACATTACATTTTGAAATTATACTCAATTCATAAAAAGCTTGGATTTTTTAAAAACGTGTATCACAAGTGAGTCTTGAAGGCCTTGCCTCTCTTGTTTCTTTTTGTCTGTAAGCGTATTTGTTTCACTGTCAAATTGGATTTTTCTGTTTCTTCTGAATTTTGCCAGGGACAACCCTTGTGTTGTCCGCGGTGTGAGTTCTTTCAAATGCATGCTGCACACGGGACATCGGTTTAGCGTCTCATCCGAAAGACGTCTAAAAGCAGCAATAGTAGGTCTGGTAGTAGTAGTAGCAGTAGCAGTAGTAGTAACAGCAGCAGAAGCAGCAATAGCAGCAGTATACCCTACCACCACCACCACCACCACCATTATAATCACGAACATCATCATCATCACCATTACCATCATTGTCTTTATCGTCATCACCGTCGTCGTCGTAATGATCATTTGTCGACGTCATCGTCACACTCATCATCGTCGTCGTTGTCGTCGTCACGTCACCATTATCACTGTCGTTGTCGTTGCCGTCATCATTATCATCACTGTCTTTGTCGTTGCCGTCATCATTATCATCACTGTCGTCTAAGTTGTCGTCATCAGTGTCATGATCATCATCATTATCATCGTTTTCAAGTTATCCATGGTCGTCGCCGCTGACGTCATGATCGTCATCGTTGTATCTTTTTATTTATATTTGTATTTCTTTTTGTCACAACAGATTTCTGTGTATGAAATTCGGGCTGCTTTCCCCAGGGAGAGCGCGTCGCTACACTCCAGCGCCACCCATTTTGGGGGGTATTTTATTACTGCGTGCAGTCTTATTTGTTTTTCCTATCGAAGTGGATTTTTTCTACAGAATTTTGCCAGAAACAACCCTTTTGTTGCCGTGGGTTCTTTTACGTGCACTAAGTGCATGCTGCACACGGGACCTCGGTTTATCGTCTCATCCGAATGACTAGCATCCAGACGACCACTTAAGGTCTAGTGGAGGGGGAGAAAATATCGGCGGCTGAGCCGTGATTGGAACCAGCGCGCTCAGATTCTCTCGCTTCCTAGGCGGACGCGTTACCTCTAGGCTATTACTCCTCGTTGTTTTTGTCACTACTCCAATAGTGTATTCCTCATGCTGCAATCCCTGTGTCCGACTGAAACCACCTGTGTAGCAGTGGCGGCAACTGCTGTCCAAGACTATCTGAACCAGAATTTGATTATTATACCGACGGGCACAATAGCCGAGTGGTTAAAGCGTTCGACTTTCAATCTGAGGGTTCCTGGTTCGAATCTCGGTAACGTCGCCTGTGGGTAAACGGTGGAGATTTTTCCAATCTACCAGGTCAACATATGTGCAGACCTGCTTGTGCCTGAATCCCCTTCGTGTGTATACCGCAGAAGCAGAAGATCCAATACGCAATTTCAAGATCCTGTAATCCATGTCAGCGTTCGGTGTGTTATGGAAACAAGAACATGCCCAGCATGCACACACTCGAATACAGAGTATGGCTGCCTACATGGCAGGGTAAAAACACATGAAAGCCCACTTGTGTACACACGAGTGCACGTGGGCGTTGCAGCCCACGAACGAAGAAGAGTAAGAAGCAGATTATTATACCTAGCGGAGGAGTGTCTTGCCCCAGTTCCAGCCCCACTCTCTCGGCCAAGAGGGCTTTAGGACAGTCGACGTTGGGATAGTTCCCAAAGGCTAACTAGCCCCAATGCTGCAGCACTGAGAGCTAGCGCAATCTCGCCTCCGTACCTGTTTGAGAGCCATTGTCCTTCAATTGGTGTGTGTGTGTGTGTGTGTGTGTGTGTGTGTGTCTGTGTCTGTGTCTGTGTGTCTGTGTGTGGGCGTGTGTGTGTGTGTGTGTGTGTGTGTGTGTGTGTGTCTGTGTCTGTGTCTGTGTCTGTGTGTCTGTGTCTGTCTGATGATTTTTTTTTCTTTCTCAATGCCTGACTAAGCGCGTTGGGTTACGCTGCTGGTCAGGCATCTGTTTCATAACAGATGTGGTGCAGCGTATATGGATTTGTCCGAACGCAGTGACGCCTCCTTGAGCTACTGCTAGTGTTACTGCTACTGCTACTGTCCTTCACAAAAGATCACACAGTCTCACCGAGTGGCCCACAAAGAAACCATGGTTTCCGTTCTCCGCCAGCAGCGCCTCAAAGTAGCCAAGGTATCTGGGGAAAATGATGTCTTTCAGCTTCTGCAGCATTTGAGCCTTGGGAGGAACAGAAAGAGCGAAATGAATCTGATAAGAACAGTACTGGAGGAACAGAAACATGCATGGATCAGAACCTGATGGATGAACTGAACCGCCATCCCACGCACAGCAAAAAAACAAACAAACAAAAACAAAAAAA
>NC_134883.1:13150309-13305309 GCF_041734735.1 Babylonia areolata
GCTGAATCTTGTGCATAGACAAATCAAAGTGCTTTCGCACCAGAGAGAGAGAGAGAGAGAGAGAGAGAGAGGGTGGATATTTACAACCAGATGTGATGTATTACATCATATATTGCTGGCAAAATGAAGCACAGACACACACACACACACACACACACACACACACACACACACACACACACACACAGATAGAGAGAGAGAGAGAGAGAGAGAGAGAGAGAGAGAGAGAGAGAGAGAGAGAGAGAGAGAATAATCTGCAAGACTCACCTGAATAACGATATTATCTCTCCACCAGGTCAGTGAATAAGAAACAACGGAGTCGCCACACCAACAACTGCCTGTCCTCGAAGTGTAACGAAGAGAGATTGTACATGTGTTTCTACATACTTTTTATTACAGTCACGGAGATTGCTTTGTCACTCCATGAGAGAGGGGTGGGGGAAAATACATAGTTTTTCTAGGGGGGGGGGGGGGGGGGGGGGGAGGGTTGAAGGGGGGAAGTGGGTAGTGTTGGAGGACAAGGGGTGTGAGGGAGCTAGGGGGGTGGTGGTGGTGGGTGGGTTAGGAGACCAGTAAGAAGAGTGGGATGGAAGAAAGAGAGGGTGGACATCAAGTGGAGATAATCAGGTCGAGTACAGGAGTTTGTGTCTGTCCATAAAAAAACTATATAGTGCTTATTGTTTCGTTTCTATTGCTTTGAGTATTTGTTCTGTACTCGCGCGCGCGCGTGTGTGTGTGTGTGTGTGTGAATATGTAAAGCATGTATGTGACTCTGTATCTATGAATATGTATAGCGTGCATGTGACTCTGTATCTATGAATATGTATAGCGTGCATGTGACTCTGTATCTATGAATATGTACAGCGTGCATGTGAATCTGTATCTATGAATATGTACAGCGTGCATGTGACTCTGTATCTATGAATATGTATAGCGTGCATATGACTCTGTATGTATGAATATGTGTAGCGTGCATGTGACTCCGTATCTATGAATATGTAGAGCGTGCATGTGACTCTGTATTTATGAACATGTATAGCGTGTATGTGAATCTGTATCTATGAATATGTATAGCGTGCATATGACTCTGTATGTATGAATATGTGTAGCGTGCATGTGACTCTGTATCTATGAATATGTAGAGCGTGCATGTGACTCTGTATCTATGAATATGTATAGCGTGCATGTGACTCTGTATCTATGAATATGTATAGCGTGCATGTGAATCTGTATCTATGAATATGTATAGCGTGCATGTGAATCTGTATCTATGAATATGTATAGCGTGCATATGACTCTGTATCTATGAATATGTATAGCGCGCATGTGACTCTGTATTTATGAATATGTAGAGCGTGCATGTGACTCTGTATCTATAAACATGTATAGCGTGTATGTGAATCTGTATCTATGAATATGTATAGCGTGTATGTGACTGTATCTATGAATATGTATAGCGTGCATGTGACTCTGTATCTATGAATATGTATAGCGTGCATGTGACTCTGTATCTATGAATATGTATAGCATGCATGTGAATCTGTATCTATGAATATGTATAGCGTGCATGTGACTCTGTATCTATGAATATGTATAGCGTGCATGTGACTCTGCATCTATGAATATGTATAGCGTGCATGTGACTCTGTATCTATGAATATGTATAGCGTGTATGTGACTCTGTATCTATAAAGATGTATTGCGTGCATGTGACTCTGTATCTATGAATATGTATAGCGTGTATGTGACTCTGTATCTATGAATATGGATTGCGTGTATGTGACTCTGTATCTATGAATATGTATAGCGTGTATGTGACTCTGTATCTATAAAGATGGATTGCGTGTATGTGACTGTATCTATGAATATGTATAGCGTGTATGTGACTCTGTATCTATGAATATGGATTGCGTGTATGTGACTCTGTATCTATGAATATGTATAGCGTGTATGTGACTCTGTATGAATATGTACACAATATGTTACCAAGACAGAGAAGCAGAATGATGAACAGTGTGGTGGTGGTGGTGGTGGAGGTGGGGCGTGCATGTGTGTCTGTGTGTGTGTGTGTGTGTGTGTGTGGTGTGTGTGTGTGTGTGTGTGTACGTAGGCGTGTGTGCGTGCGCGTGTGTGTGTATGTGTAATTTCTTGTATACGCATGCATGTAAGTTTACTCATGTGTATATATGCAGGTGCAGAAAGAAGACTGGCTATGCTATAAACCACCATTTAATTTAATTTAAAAAAAAAAAAATTTTTACAACTCGATCCACCGTAACAGCTGGGCGGGCGAGTGATCTCACATGTCCTTCTGTGACAATTATGAACTGGCTTTTATATTTATATGGTTTCAATTTTATCACGCGCTTGTCGTTTCTGGGGAATGTGGATGGGGGTAGAAGAGGGAGAGTGGAGTAGAAGTGTCGGGGGTTGTAATGACCTGACATACACGAACTGCATTACTACTGACCAAGTGGGGGGGTGATGGTGGCCTAGTGGTAAACACGTCCGCTTAGGAAGCGCAGCGGAGAGAATCTGAGCGCAGCGGATCGAATCCCACACTCGCCCCCGAAAACGGAGTATGGCTGTCGACAAGGCGGGGGGAAAAAAAACGGTCATACACGTCAAAAGCCCACTCGTGTACATACGAGTGAACGTGGGAGTTGCAGCCCACGAACGAAGAAGAAGAATCCTACACTCACTAGTATATGCCCACTCCCCCCTACCCCCCCCCCCCCCCCGCGTCCCCCCTCCAATTGACCTTCAGCGGTGGTTTGGACGCTAAGTCATTCGGTTGAGACGTTACACCGTGGTCCCGCGTGTAGCGAGCACTTTTCGCATTGTAAAAGAACCCGCGGCAACAAAGAGGGTTGTCCCTGGCAAAACTGAATTCTGCAGAAAAATTCACTGTGACGGGTGACAAAACATTACAATATAAAGCAAAGCAAAGCGAAACAGAACAATACAATACAATAGAAAAACAAAACAAAGCAAAGCAATGCAATACAATACAAAACAAAGGAAAGCAATGCAATACAATACAAAAACAAAGCAACACAATACAATACAATACAAAAACAAAGCAACACAATACAATACAAAAACAAAGCAACGCAATACAATACAACACAATACAAAAACAAAGCAACACAATACAATACAATACAAAAACAAAGCAAAGCAATACAATACAAAACAAAAACAAAGGAAAGCAATACAATACAAAACAAAAACAAAGGAAAGCAATGCAATACAATACAAAAAGAAAACAAAGCAATTCAATACAATACAATACAAAAACAAAGCAAAGCAATACAATACAAAACAAAAACAAAGGAAAGCAATGCAATACAATACAAAAAGAAAACAAAGCAACACAATACAATACAATACAAAAACAAAGCAATTCAATACAATACAATACAAAAACAAAGCAAAGCTATATAATACAATGCAAAAGCAAAACAATACAATACAATACAATACAAAGCGATGACCCAAGATTGGCCAACACGTGACATGATAATTCTCTCTCTCTCTCTCTCTCTCTGATTATTGAATGCAAAATTCGTGCGTATCATAATATTTTTGGAAATTCAAGTAAGGGCTAGTATTTCATTGGAGAAAAGAAGATGAAGAAGAAGAAAAAACAACAACTACAAACAAAAACAAAAAACAAACAAACGCACACAAAAAAAACTTTCGCCGCCGTCGCTAACACAAAAGCTGAAACGATCGTTTGGCTCTGCACCAACAACCACAGTCTCCTGTGCGCTTCGAGTTGACTTCATCAAGATTTTGCGCCTTATAAATATTATTATTATTAGCAGTAGTAATATTTTTTATGTATTCATCTATTATTTTATTTATTTATTTATTTTTTCTCTCAAGGCCTGACTAAGCGCGTTGAGTTACGCTGCTGGTCAGGCATCTGTTTATTCGGCCGAACGCAGTGACGCCTCCTTGAGCTACTGATACTAATACTGACACTGAAACTCGGCTCTGCCATCTGAAGGAATGCATTTGAAGGCATTAATGTCAGTGTTCGCTGGGTTATGGAAACAAGATCAGACCCAGCATGCACACCTCCGAGTATGGCTGCCTACATGGCGGGGGTAAAAACGGTCATACACGTAAAAGCCCGCTCGTGGACATACGAGTGAACGTGGGAGTTGCAGCCCACGAACGAAGAAGAGGACGAAAAAGAAGAAATATGATGAGCGGTGGCCCAATGGTAATGCTCCCGACGGGTTCGAATCTTCCACTAGACCCTGAGAGAGAGTGAGAGCATGGGCAGATAGGTAGATGGATAGATGGAAATCTGTATCATATGATAACATCCTCTTCTTTACTGTTCTCTTCTATGACTGAAAAGCTTCACTTCTGCATCGATTCTGCCCGCTGGCCGTTCCCGACAATGTCTTTCCAGAGTGGGTGAAATGGCTGTGTTGAAGAGAGAGAGAGAGAGAGAGAGAGAGAGAGAGAGAGAGAGAGAGAGAGAGAGAGAGAGAGAGAGAGAGATGAGAGAGACTAGAGGGGTAGAGAAGAGAGTGAGAGAGTAGACTAGACAGAGGGAGAGAGGGAGGGAGAAGAGAGAGAGAGAGTAGACTAGAGAAAGAGAGAGGGAGGGAGAGAGGAGAGAGACCAGAAGGAGAGAGAGGAGAGAGAGAGAGAGAGTAGACTAGAGAGAGAAAGAGAGAGAGGGATAGAGAGGAGAGAGGAGAGAGACTAGAGGGAGAGAGAGAGGAGAGAGAGAGTAGACTAGAGAGAGAGAGAGGAGAGAGAGGAGAGAGAGAGAGTAGACTAGAGAGAGAAAAAGAGAGGGAGAGAGAGCAGAGAGAGAGAGAGGAGAGAGACTAGAGGGAGACAGAGGAGAGAGAGAGATAAAGTAGACTAGAGAGAGAGGGAGAGAGAGAAGAGAGAGGGAGTAGACTAGAGAGAGAGAGAGGAGAGAGACTAGAGAGAGAGAGAAGTGGGAGAGAGAGGAGAGGAAAGAGAGAAAGTAGACTAGAGAGACAGAGAGAGAGAGAGAGAGAGAGAGTGGGGGGGGGGAGTAGACTAGAGAGAGAGAGAGGAGAGAGACTAGAGAGAGAGAGAAGTGGGAGAGAAAGGAGAGGAAAGAGAGAGAGAGAGTAGACTAGAGAGACAGAGAGAGAGAGAGAGAGAGTGGGGGGGGGGAGTAGACTAGAGAGAGAGGGAGAGAGAGAACAAAAAACCCGTAGAAAAGGAACTTACCCCTTTCCTCTGGTATAAAGCCTCCATCTGACATGTTGAACAAGGAGTGAAACCTACAGATATCGCCTGTGTCGATGACCTGGAGACTCAGAGAGAGAGAAACAATAGGCTACGTATTGCCTGTCTGAGGGTCCTCCTTGGTAAAGACTGTCTGCGCGCTTCTCAGTCTCGTTGGGAGTGGACTCGAATTATATGGCTATAATAATATATTATGGAGCCCTTTGTTTGGATCAGCATGCATGGGCATCCGCAGTGAGGTTAGGAAAACTGCCCCGGGCTCTTTGGGCATTACTGCTGCTGCTGCAGCTGCCTTCCTGCTGCTCCCTTCCTGCTGCTGCTGCCTTCCCGCTGCTCCTTTCCCGCTGCTGCCTTCCTGTTGTTTCCTTCCAGCTGCTGCCTTCCTGCTGCTCCCTTCCTGATGCTGCTGTCTTCCTGCTGCTGCATTCCTGCTGCTCCCTTCCTGCTGCTGCTGCCTACCTGCTGTTCCCTTCCTGCTGCTGCTGCCTACCTGCTGCTTCCTTCCTGTTGCTGCTGCTGCTTTCTGGCTGCTGCCTTCCTGCTGTTCCCTTCCTGCTGCTGACTTCCTGTTGCTGCTGCCTCCTTGTTGCTGCTTTCCTGCTGCTCCCTTCCTGCTACTGCCGCTCCCTTCCTGCTGCTACTCCCTTCCCACTGCTGCTGCTCCCTTCCTGCTCTTACTGCTGCTGCTGCCTTCCGGCTGCTGCCTTCCTACTGCTGCTGCTCCCTTCCCGCTGCTGCTCTCTTCCTGCTGCTGCTGCTCTCTTCCTGCTGCGGCTGCTCCCTTCCTACTGCTGTTGCTACCTTCCTGCTGCTGTTGCTGCCTTCCTGATGCTCCCTTCCTGCTATGGCTGCTCCCTTCCTACTGCTGTTGCTACCTTCCTGCTGCTGTTGCTGCCTTCCTGATGCTCCCTTCCTGCTATGACTGCTCCCTTCCTACTGCTGTTGCTACCTTCCTCCTGCTGCTGCTCCCTGCCTACCGCTGTTGCTGCCTTCCTGATGCTGATGCTGCTCTCTTCCTGCTGCTGTTACTGCCTTCCTGATGCTCCCTTCCTGCTACCGCTGCTCACTTCTACTGCTGCTCCCTTCCTGCTGCTCCCTTCATGCTCTTACTGCTGCTTCCTTCCTGCTGCTGCTCCCTTCCTGCTCTTACTGCTGCCCCCTTCCTGCCGCTGCTCCCTTCCTGCTCTTACTGCTGCTCCCCGCTGCTGCTGCCTTCCTGATGCCCCCTTCTTGCTGCTGCTGCTCCTCCTTTCTGCTGCTGCTGCCTTCCTGCTGCTGCTGCTACCTTCCTGCTCTGTGTGTGTTTGTGTGTGTGTGCGTGTGTGCGCGCGCGCGGTTAAAGCGTTGAAATGCGAGGAAAACAAAAACAACAACCAAAACACACACACACACACAGACAAAAACCACCACCACCACCCCTTCCCCCCCAAAAAAAAGCAACAACAACAACCAAATAAACGAAACACACGCACGCACGCACACACAAACGATTCCATCAAACCTCCGCGCGCGCGTGTATGTGTGTGTGTGTGTGTGTGTGTGTGTGTGTGTGTGTGCGTGCGCGCGCTCGGTTAAAGCGTCCCGGGTTCGAATCTTGGTAACGACGCCAGGTAGGTAAAAGGTGGAGATTTTTTCCTATCTCCCGGATCAACATAAATGCAGACCTGCTTGTGCCTGAACTCCCTTCGTGTGTATACGCAAGCAGAAGATCAAATACACTCGTTAAAGATCCTGTACTCCATATGAGTGTTCGGTGGTGGGTTATGGAAACAAGAACATACCCAGCATGCACACCCCCGAAAACGGAGTATGGCTGCCTACATGGCGGAGCAAATAAACAAAAACGGTCATACACGTAAAGCGTTACATGTCTGTCTGAGTGTGTATGTGTGCGTGCCTGAAACCTGATTGAATGACAGGAAACGAATGATAAGCGCCCAGTGGCAGCCGTCAGTCGGCTGTACCAGGTAGGCAGCCTGTTGTGCAAATGACCCCGTGTTTGTAAAGCGCTTAGAGCTTGGTCTCCGACCGAGGATAGGCGGTATAGAAGTATCAACATCATAACAAAATTATCATATCATGCATGCATGCGTGTGTGTGTGTGTGTGTGTGTGTGTGTGTGTGTGTGCGCGCGATAATTAAATGTAGATCAGGGCTATCAACTTCAATTGGAAACACAGAGACATTAATTTGGAAAATATTACATATGAATAAACCATCTTTTGGGGGCCGGGGTGTGTGGGTAGGGGTGGGGGTTATTTCGTACTTTCTAGAACATTTCCCTTTATGACCAAGCAATGAAATGAACATCGTGTGATTAACCCGTGTGATACACGATGCTTTCTTAATTAGTGGAGACGGAATATGGCACAAAAGCACGCAAACATCCACGCATAAACGCATCTGTCTGTGGGGTCTGTGTCTTGTTTTGGTGTGTGTGTCAGCGTGTGTGTCACTGTCATTGTGTGTGTGTGTGTGTGTGTGTGTGTGACTGTCAGTGTGTGTGTGTGTGTGTGTGCGTGCGTGCGTGCGCGCGTGTTCTTGCGTGCAGCGCTCACGCCCGCTTGTGTGTCTATATGTGCACACCTTATGGCGCAATTATGTCAGTGGTGTGTGTGTGTGGTCTTCAATCGGTACAGTGTGTGTGTGTGTGTGTGTGTGCGTGCGCGCGCGCGTGTGTGTGTGGCGTAGTGTGTGTGTGTGTATTGTATATGTAAAATTGTATGTGTGTGTGTGTGTGTGTGCGCGCCTGTTGTGTGTGTGTGTGTGTGTGTGTGTGTGTGTGTGTGAGAGAGAGAGAGAGAGAGAGAGAGAGAGAGAGAGACTTTCTATATATTTCCTTCTGTGTCCTGGTGTCTGCTGCTCTTTTTTTCTTTTCGTGCTCCCAGTGTCTCTGACATGGGACGTTACAATAAACAAAAACTACTCTACTCAGCTAGATTTCTATACACAGTAGGCTACGTTATTAGTTAACTTTAACGCAGTTTGTATATTATTATAGAATTAGATTCTTTTGTGTGTTTAGGAAATACTTTAAACTCAGCATTACCTACTGACGAGTTCATGCAGTGTATGTTCTAAACTTGCCACGAGTCCACGACTGCATTGTCCCCGCCATGTATTGTTTGCCGTTCTTCTCTTTCTGTTTGCACCCCCGTGGGGTCGGTTTTGAAATAAACCTTGATTTGACTCTTGGCTGACTTAGATTCACAGTCTTGTAATTCTTTTCCCTCTCAAGATCTCTTCAGCGTTTTATTCACACTACTTGACATACACAGCAGGTCTACAGCTTTTGAGGATACGAATGGAGCAGTCAAGAAAAAAAAAGAAAAAAAAAAAAATCGAAAGTGTCGTAACATAATAGATCTCGAAAACGTCCCGATGGAAAACACACACACACACACACACAAACCCAACAAAAACAAAAACCAAAACTAACTTAAAATGACGTTTCCTTTTGGAGTCGCCTTTGCGTGTCACAAAACACGCGTTGAACGAAAGTCGCTGAGAAATACGTTTTGTTACAATCTAAGGGTATTGTGAGTGGGTTGGTGAAAAGGCTGTGTGTGAAAGCTTATGGGTGGTTTTCACTGCAGGAGAGTCAGTGGGCAGTTATTTGTGTACATGTGCACAGCAGTGGGGTTTTTGTTGTTGTTTTTTTTTAAATTTTTTTTTTATCACATTGTAAACTTTCAAAACCATGTACGTTTTTGGACTTTTACATGACGAAATCGAGATTGATATTCTGGATCACACACACACACACTCTCTCTCTCACTCGAGATTCAGGTGACAGAGAAGATCACACACAAACACACACATAAACGCATGCGGACATGCCCTACGTGCGTGTGTTCCTACTGGCAATGCATACCCGCAAAAACGCCTGCATGCCTATGTACATACATATGAAGTGTATATACTCAATTCAGCGATCTACATTTTTCTCTCTCTTCCAAATCACCGGATAGGGGTCCTGTGCGTCGATCAGTCACGACAGTATAGCCACTTTCCATGAACCTAAACGTATATCTATTATACGTACAGTGCAACAAAATAATTATGAATGAAAATTTGCGATTGTGGCAGAGGTTTGTAATGTGTTTGTGCGAAAGTGAAATCGAGTAAAAGTGCCGTGTGTCTTCGTGTGTGTGTGTGTGTGCGTGTGCGCACGCGATGCGCGCTTGTATAAGTGGAGTGTGTGTGTGTGTGTGTGTGTGTGTGTGTTACGCGCGCGCGCGCGCGTGTGTGTGTGTGTGTGTGTGTACGTGTGACGGTGTATGTTAGTGTGTTTCTGTGCGTTGTGTCACCAGATTTTCATTCCATTGCGTCGGCTGAACAAATATGAACAAGTGGCGAGCACACACAAACACAAGAGAAAGAGAAGTGGTGTGCACACACTCACACACACACACACACAGAGGGTGGGGGTGCAGGGTGAGCAGTGGCTTACTCTCACAGAACCTACAAAATTAAACATCGTAAAACTCAAAGCTGGTTAGCTGATAACGTTTTATATAAGAATGACAAAGACGGAAGCAGTGTCTCGGATACCTTTGTAACCAATTCATACAACCATAATAACTAATAACTGGCAACAGGTAATAAATGAAACCATGGTTGATTTTGTGCAATGTATATCATCATCACTTGTCCTTCGCATAAAACTGTAAATAAAAAACAAACAAAACAAAACAAACCAAACCAAAGGAATATATCTTTTCTTCAAACAAAACAGATCATGCGAACGTAATGAACAGGGAGGAAAATCACACACGCAAAACAAGAACAACAAAAAAACAAGAACAATTCGAAAACAACTGTCGCAGTTCTGAATATTCATTGTCTCACTGAAGTCACTTCTGCTGGAGTCCAGTTCGTACAATTAATTTTTCCCCCTTCTTGATTAAATCATGGACAACATGCACAACTAGATCTCCGGGTCGCTCACCACCGGTGAATGCAGCTCATCATCCGTCGCTCATGCCTTTACAAAAATCACACAAAGCGTTCTAAAGGATCCTACACTTTCCCTTCTCGTGGAACGGATTGTCGCTCGGCTTGTTGAAGCCTTTGAGGAGGTAGTCGTAGCTGGCCTGGGAGTCCATGAAGGCGAGCATGTCTGCCACGGTGCTGCTGACAGGCTTGCGATTCACTTTCTGCTCTGTTCTTAGCTGCATAACCACCTCCTGCTGCCGCTTCGTCAATTCCAGAAGCTTTCTAGAACGTGGGTCACTCATCTCAGAGTTTGAGAGCTATAGAATCACGTGATTGTTAACACGATTACTACTGCTTTGCTTGTGTTGGACTGGCGGTTTTATTCATTTATCAGTTTAAATTTCTTCGATTTGCTTACTTGCTGAGTGAGCTGTCCCGATGGCCTCTCTCCGTGGGGAAGGAAATTAGGATGTTAAAAAGTGTGATGACGTAATTTCACCTTATGACGTCATTCGGAAGCTTAGGGCATGGCGTGGGTCAACAGGATAGCACGTTGTCATAATGGAAAAAGGATAACACGTTGTAATAATGGAAGGTAAGCGTATAGTTGCTCATTATTCGTGACAACAACTCCTTTGAAATTACCGTAACTCACACACACCTACCACCTTATACTGACCCGGGTCCTCTGTTGCTCTTCTGCGCCCTTAATTCCCTCTGTTAGTTCATAATTACCAATGAGAATGAACATGGTTCCATGATACCGATGCCAAAATGACATGCGCTATATAGTAACTCAGTGGTGTAGATATACGACAGGGTCTACACAATCTAATTATGGACAGAGAAACAAAAACTGTATTTTAATGCAAAGTGATACATGTTAGTAGAAAAAAAAATCAAATCTACCGTGCAAGCACATAATGCCACAACCATAATGAAAGCGTGTGAAAAATGAAAAAAAGATATCGAATTATTTTTGTGACACAAGGGGTTTTTTTGGGTTTTTTTCCCCTTTGACCCAAATACCAAGAACTGCACCGTGACAATAAAGCAAACAAAAATGGTTGCTTTGATTAGAAGAACATGTACATGTACTTTTCTTAATCATGACACGTACATTAGTAAAATTAAAATTAAAATCGAAGCCGTGGTACGATCACACGAGAAGTATTGAAAAGGCTCCAGTCTGTTTCAACTGAGAAGACACAACTACAAAGCGATAGTGAAGAAAATACAGACACTGCATGACCTTTATCAATTATCATATTTTAACTTGTTTTCCGATATTAGGGGAAGAAGAGCTGGCTACGTAGTGTTCTCACAGACATAGAAAATTTTTTTAACGGTCATGTTGATGTATACTGAGTCAGTTCTTTTCTTCACCTTTGCACAGTTCCACAGGAAACACAGAAAAAAGGGTTGTCCCACGTTCAGCTAATGACACTGACAAGAAAATATTGTTTCAGTGACAGAGTAGCTTATACATATGGAATGAACTTTGAAACCACTGACTTTAAACATGCACCAGCTATCTATCATTGCATCAAAAAAATCGACAGGACTATTCCTCAAAATTCCCCAAGCGTTTTTTTAGAAGCTTTATATAGTGAGTAAAATCCTAAGAAAATCAATAAATAATGATAATATTAATGGAAATTTATATTGCTCCTTCCAACGCTCAAGGCGCTTTTCAGTAACTGCAAAACGTAACATCAAAGAAACTCAACATAATGATATGGTATATAACTTAAAAAGAGATAAGTTGAACAAGTAAATTAACACACACACACACACACACACACACACATACACACACACACACACTTGTGCTGATGACACTTCACAACACAGAAGTCTACAATCAGCAGAATGTGTGGCGAGGCATTCAACAATGATAATTTCTCCTCCTTGCAATTCAGCATGCAGGTCATATACCATCACTGACACCATTCCAAACACCAAGTCGAACAAGAAAACGTCTGTTACTTCATGACAGAAAGACATTACATCAGTGAATCTGAACATCATTCTTTTTTTTCTTTTTTTTTAAACTTAAAAAGAATCTATATAAAAAAGAATTATATATATATATATATATATATAGGAAGGTATTACCAGGTTTGTTGTTGTGTGTGAATTATTATCCAGTAAAACCATTTCATTGCATTTCGAGCAGGGTGACCTCAGCGCGCAGTTGCCTCCCTTGCAGATGATTTGCGATGGACCCTTCCAGATCTAAACGATAGCAACACGGGACATTTTTACTTCTTCCTTGATTAAGAAATAGATAAATGAAAATAAATGTTAGGCTGGTTTGCATTAAATTGCCGCCGTTTCACCGCCCTTTCCACATCCTTTAGATGTTGGTGGCCTTTTTTTTATATTTTTATTTTTTACGCCAGTCACGGTTTCTCTGTCCAAGCTTTCATTCCCGGCCGCCACATACAGTACCAAACCACCCCAGTCTCTCTAGATCCACTTCTCATTTGGTAACACAAAGAGAGCAGCCGTAAAAAAAGAAAAAAAAAAGAAAAAAAGAAAAGAAAAGAAAAAGTATCTGGCTCGTGATCCTCAGTGTGGTGTAAAGACTTGCCATTTAAAAAAAAAATGTATTTTCTTAAATGTAGTTTTGCTTCTTCTCTTTTCCAGTTGGTCATCAAACGGTATTTGGCTTCCACAGACATTGGCAGTGGAAAAACACTGACGGGAACCATATCAATTAATGTGCATCTCTCTCTCTCTGTGTGTCTTTTGTGGTCTTGGATTTGCTGCCTTTTTGTTGTTGTTGTTGTTGATGTTGTTGTTCTTTGACACATGCAAATCATTTGTGTCTGTCAAGTATTAAGTATACATAGCTATACAGATATGCTTTGAATTAGTGACTTCAGTTACCACACTGAGTCATTTGTACAGAATGTGAATTGTCATTGACGTAGGCATATGCTGCCTTCAAGTCCACTGACGATAGCCAGTTTGCCTTTATATCGCACACACACACACACACACACTGACACACACAAACACACTGACACACCGGTACACACCGTGCTGACACACACACCGGTACACACTGACACACGCACACACTGGCTCAGGTCGCTGACACCGTCAGTCATGCATACACACTGAGAGAGCGGAGAGAGAGAGAGAGAGAGAGAGAGAGAGAGAGAGAGATGCACACACACACACACACACACACACACCGGCGTGCGCGCGCGCGCACGCCCTCATACAACATTCTCTGTCTGCCATAATGACGATATCGACGGAGCAGAATTATACAAACAAATTTAGCATCGGGTTAGTATTTTGTAGTTCAAAATGGATACAGCAGAAATAAATGCACACTTCCCCATCTTACTATGTGCTTAATGGTAATGAAGTAAAAACTAAAGTGCTATCCCAACTTAAAAAGAATACCGTGTTTATCAGTCTAAACTCTAAGCACCCACCCACACATCACCCTTCGTTTCCCCCTTAACCCCCCAACCCCCTTTGCACACAAACTGACACACAGCTGATCTGTGGGGAGGCCTAATATGTGAATGGGCACACAACAGATAATGTGGGTGCCACTTTTTGCACAGACAGGTGTAAGCCTGTCCGCATGCCTTGACGACAACGGTTGAGAATTAGGTCATTGGGACAGACGAATTGATAACCGGCGATTTCACAAACTTCGGAACACTTCACAGTTGGAAAATACCTGGTAGTTTCGGGACTTTGCCGATTATTCATGACAACGGTTGTTCAGTTTAAATTGTTCCACACACACACACACACACACACACACGCACACAGTTATTGAAGTGTCTCCAAACAAAAGATTGAAAAAGTAGCCTCATCCACTTCCGATTTGAACTGCCATAAACTACTTCCGGTGATTGGGGTTCATTTATGATTTTCGTCACAACAGAAGCATGTCTCATGAAAGTGTGCCGCTGCCCAACAAAGGTAAGAGACTGATTCTGTGGACGAATCATGTTGTTCATGTTACAGAGGGTTTTGAATGGTATAGAAATATCTCTGTTCATGAAATCTTTACAAAATGAAATCTTTACAAGTTACATAAGAACAACATCGTACACGCAGACAGCAAAATGAGGCGACAGCTTCTTTCTTGAAGAAGTCTGCAGTCAGCGGATATTAACATGAAAGATATAAGCCGACTCACACAGTTGACAGTCAGATCGATTCTATAGATGTTTCCGATAAAGGGTGACCCAGAAAATCAATTTCTTCCGGATGTTTTTTTTTTTTCACTTTCATTATTTTGATTAATCATGTTCCGAAGGTGTCATTGAGAATTAAAAGGACAGCAAAGGAAGAAGAAGTAGAAGAAAAAGAAGAAGGAATGGTTCAACAGTTATTGTTGCCCAGGCAATATAAGCTACATTTTAGTCATCACAACCTTTGTATTTGGCCATACAGCTGGTTAAGCAGAAACGGGATTTCGGATTTCCTGATGTGTGACGTATAATCCAGTCGTCTACATTGGTAGTCGCTGCAAATTTTTGATTTAGAGAACATTGCACAACACACAGCAGTCATGACAACAATAATTGAACAGGAATTAAATTTTTGAATTTGATTGAATCCAATTCACTTTACAATTTATATTTCAATGGGCATCTTTTTTCTTGGGTATTTCAAGCAACTCTCCAAGTTAATTTCTTGAACTCTTGCTACTTTCTAGGCGCGAAATCAAGCAGTGTCACAGCAAAGAGAAGATATTATAAATTTACATAAATTATCTTGTGACAATCACTAAGTCAGGAAGTGTTATTTTAGCACTGTAGAAATTTAGCAGGCAGGCAGTTGTACATACCATGGTGATATCACAGTTCCTGATTTGCTGTTGTCTTGTTCAGTCAGTAGAAGACTACAACAGATTGGATTACTGACATAACCTTGGGTAGAAGAAGAGTGAAGAGTGAGAAAAAAGTAGCAAGCTTTGTGCTCAGAGCACTGAGAACAGGCATGTTGAAGGGTATCAAATTCAGAACCTGCAAGATGATATTTCAGAGACTGAAAAAGTGTAAATCTGTTACACAAGGTGAATGTGAAGTGGGGTGCTTTGTGTTCTAACATATCAAATGTACATTTGTCTGTCTGTTCGGAACCCTGATACAGGTTATTTGACACAGAGTAAAAAGCATTTTACCCGATGATGATTTTATGACTTCATTTTTAAACTAAAGTAATTAGGAAAAAAAAAAAAAAATCTAAACGAAGACTGGTCAGGATGATTTGTTGTGGATTGTCAGAACTGATATTTAGAAATCTATTCTATATTGTACTTTTTTTTAATAAGAATCAAAATGCATTGAATTTGATACTGTCAGTATTGTTCTCATACTTAGTTACTTATGTTTTGCTAGTTTATATATTATAACTGGAAACATGTGTGGCATCAGTGTTTTTTACAGGAAAATTTTTTTCCTCATTACATTTCCGTTATCAAGCATAAAAAAGATACTTGTTTGCTCAGTGGAGTTCATAATTCTTCATGAAATTCAAAATAAGCTCGGAGGTAGGTGGAGAGATGAAATAGTTCATGAAAAATTCTGGGTTTTTTTGTTAGTTTTTTTTTCTTATTGGTGTTATTCCTTTATTCACTATTAGTATTACATACTCTCTTGTGTTGTTTTCTTTTGATTCTCCTCTTCACCCTTTGTGGGCAGCTTTGGGAAGCTGCTGGGTTGTGATTTTTCTCTCTCTGTAATAATTGAGAACACCACTAAACTGCCACAACTGTGTTTGGTGTCTGATCATTTGCCATGGGGGAATAGTTCATTGCTCTTGCTGAGGTAGCTGACAAGTCCACAGGGGACGAAACTGCAGTCACACACCCACACACACACACACACACACATACATATATATATATTATATACAGTGGGTCTTCCTCAGAGAGTATTCAAATGACACTTGGGTTACTGTTTTTGGAGCGTTTATACTGACCTCTAACTCCCCTACCTTGTTCTCCCTGTAATTTGTTTTTCCTGGGTTTGTTAAGGTTTTTTGTTGTTGTAAGAATGACAGAAGAGCTGTATTTGTTTTCCCCATCATCGTATTGTTCTCTATATATGACAGATGATATATACAGCGCACACACACACATGCACCCCTGTCAACACACTCATTCATTCACACATTAACACCAGCCCCACCACCATACCCCCCCAAACCCTCCCACACAAATGCACACACTCTCACACATATAGACTGTGTTCTATGAATGTGTGTGTGTGTGTGTGTGTGTGTGAGAGAGAGAGAGAGAGAGAGAGAGATCTGCCCATCACACATCTCAGAGGAATTTGCTGTGAACACTCTTGGGCATGCTGCTGTTTATAATAGATAATAGGATACATATATATTTCTTGCTGCTTTATTATTTTTCCCTTTTGTTGGGCATGTTTTGTGGTTTCTCAGATGGCACTGTTTTTTTTTATATTGATTTTTTTGTTTGTTATATAATATACAATTTTATTTGGATCAGTTACTCTTTGCAGTACATTTATGAAGCTTCAAAGTCTTGTGCTTTTTGTTCATATATCAAGATTGGTACATGACTAGAAATAATTTCAAATCAATGTATTGATTTTTACTTTTATTAGTAGCTGATCAAATCAGTTGAGTTTGTGCAGAAAGTCAGAAAACGCCCTGTTGTAAATCAGTTGTTCTCTTCACAACAGCACACACACACACACACACACACATATGCACACACATATGCACACACACACACACACCAGTGTACATACACAGACACACACACACACACACACACACACACACACACTCCAAGCTAGCTCCTGTGTCCTGTCATTGGCTGTGACACTACAGTACAGGATGTCAGTGAACTGTTCACCCCTGCAGTCAGTCAGGCCTGGCTTGGTGATTTTGAAGGACACACACACACAGACACACACAAACACACACACTGGTAGACACACTCACTCACACACACAGACACACACAGACACACAGACAGGGACACACACACACACACACACTCTCTCTCTCTCTCTCTCTCTCTCTCTCTCTCTCTCTCTCGCACACACACACAGGCACATGCACATGCACAAACACTCACACACTGCTTGTGAGAAACCTGTGAAGCACATTTCATATCTCAAGTTTATTAAAGTAAACAGATCTCGTCTAACCACACTGTGATTGGGTAGAAAATCAGGAAGTTGGTAGTGAACATTTAGGGATAATGTTAGCCTACCCTCAGCCCCCCCCCCACCCCCCCAAGCTTCCTCCACTCCCTCAAGGAGTGTATCAACAAGTGAACTCAGTAGTGATGTCCTATTGTGTGTGGCTTGCAAGGGGGTGGGGGGAGAGAGCATGGGGGAGGGAACACAGGCAGCCACATAGCTCACTCACCTATGTAATTTGTTTTGATCAACTTTGTTCTGTAACATGTGTGTGTGTTTTGATGTGTGAGAACCGAGTCTTTGTTGCAGTATTCTTGTGAAGGTTCTTGCAGTGTTAGTGCCACAGATGTTTTTATGTAGAAAATTACATTGATGCTTATTTTATTGTGATGATGAATATCACATTTTCCTGGATACCGATATCTGATACAATTGCAAGTGCAAGTGACTGATGTTGGATGTATAGTGTTCTGTTATTTTGTGTGAGGCCACACCTGGTCAATGACTAAGCAGTGATGAAAAGATTTTTTTTGTTTTTTGTTTTGAACTATTTTGTGCGTGTTGTGTGTGTGTGTGTGTGCGCGCGCGCGCACGCTGGTGTACAGATACATAAGTTTGTTGTGTGTTGTACACAACTGTCACATACAAATAAGTATATTTACTGTCTGTGTTTATAGCTGTGACTCATATAGACTATTCACACACACACACACACACACACACATCATTTGTTTTTTTTGTAACATATCCCATGGCCATGCTACAAGGATGGAATAGAGCTCTCATAGATACTGCTGTCCACTGCTTCATTTTGCCAGCAATACATGATGTAATACATCACATCTGGTTGTAAATATCCACCCTCTCTCTTTCTCTCTCTCTCTCTTTCCCTTGCTTGCTCACTTGCTTGCTCTCATTCACTCTGTCCTTTTTCTAAAGTACTATTCAACTCTGATGTAGTGTGAGATAAATATGCAGACACTGAGATGACACTTGGAGCCTTGGTAATTGAGTGGTTGAGTTTCATCATGGATCAGGGTGGGTTTGTGTTTTTTCATGATGGAATGTATTTTAAAGCCCTTGATATCCACATTGGCAGTACAGTGTAGATTCTTGTGTGTGAATACTTGGAGCTGAGTTTGACAGCATTTTTACCGTGTGCAACAGAGATTTGTTTGGCATTTTTCATTTTGGCTCTGGACAAAGACTTGGGTATATCTATAAGATATAACTTGCTAGGTATTTTTGTGTGCCATCAGAGTTAGGTACAGGTTTTTTGGTTGTTTTTTTTTTGTCTTGGACAAAAGGTGTAGAAATGGTTTTTGTCTCACGCAAGATAGACTGTAATTATTATTATTTTTTTTTAGTTAAAAAAGAAGTGAAATTAAGGTTTGAAAGAAATGACAGTCGATTATTATTATTGTGAATTGTTTGGGGATGTTGATGCAGAAGATTCAGCACTGGTGGATTTCCAGCAGAAAAGAGAGGAGAGAGTGGCAGGCGGGAAATCTGATTATTGATCAACATTGTTTCAGTGGCCTCAGAGTGTAGGTTAAATGCTTTGTGACTTGACGTTCCTGTTGTCTGGGCTGCTGCTGGTGTTTAGTTCACCACAGTTTGATCTGCTGACGTGTATTTTTCTGCTGCTGCCATTTGCCATGGCACAGCGTTATAAACCCTTGTCATTGTCAGTGACATTGCCACTGTCAGCCTGGGACTGACGCTGACAGCGCTAGTGTGGTTTGTCATTGTTACTGTAGGCAATATTCATTTTTTTTCAAGACTTTTTAAAATTATATATATATTATTGTTCAGAACATACAGAGCAGTAAGTTGAAGTTTGGGGGGAGTGAATGAGTGGTGACTGACAGTGACTTGAATTTCAGTGCATAGGAGGGGGAAGAGGGTGGTGAGGTGGGGAAATGTGTGGATTAATTTTCTACTGACATTCACAGCTAGTAGGAGTGTGGAAAGCAAGGTCAGCATGATAACCTGTGACTGAGTGAGAGAGAATGAGCTCCCTCTCTGGTTGTTGGTGGTCGTGTCCCACTCACAGACACCGCTGTTTTGTGTCATGGGGTTTTCTCGGTCAGTGATAACAGTGTTTGGTTATTGACCCAGGGTTAATCTGCTGTGATTGGGAGAATTTCCAGTTTATATATATTTGTGTATATATATATGTATATATATCTGGCATGTATTACTGTGTGGTATGATTGTTACTTTGTGAAAATTAAACTCAGCGGTTTTTTTTTGTGTTTTTTTTTTGTTGAAAAGTTTTTGTAGTTTGCTAAGATTTAGACCAGAGGGGAAAGACTTATCAGTGGATGGGAGAAGTTGTTGGAGCATTTTAACTGGTGGAAGAGACCAGTGCATACTGTGCATGAAACTGTATGAAAAGAAAGCCAGCATTCGGGTTTGAAGGCTGACAAAGGTCTGACCCACAGCAAGTTAGCAGCCACCATGCCCAGTTATCTGACTGGTACCCTTGAGCTTGAAGGTAAGGAAGTGTGTGTGTGTGCGTGTGTGTGTGTGTGTGTGTGTGTGTGCGTGTGTGTGTTTACAGTGCCCGATCAATTGATTCTGCCCTTGGCGTTTTACAATTACAATAGTTCCTATATGAAAGAGATTAATGAGATTATCGTCCTTAAAAATATGAATACATAGAAATTCTGTCTCTCACTGCCTCTCTCAGTCTCTGTCTCTGTGTCTCTATCACACTTACGGCTCAGTAACTTAAAAAGGCTAATCACATCCAAATTTATTGTCTCCCTCTTTCCATGGAACTGGTATACAATTTTCTTCACATATCTCTCTTACTTCTTAGTCTCAGTCTTACTCTGTTTATCTCTCTTCTTTGACCACACTGTTTTCACTTTTCCCTCTCTCTCTCTCTCTCTCTCTCTCTCTCTCTCTCTCACACATGCACACACACGCACACAGAGATATTTCTTTCATTCCTTCTTTCTTGTTTTGAGTGAGCACGCATTCGTGCGCGCACGTGTGTGTGTGTGTGTGTGTGTGTGTGTGTGCGCGCGCGCATGCTTGTGTGTGTGCATGCATGTGTGTGTGTGCGTGCGTGTGTGTGCGTGTGTAAGTTCATGTGGGTGCACATATGTATGCATGTTTGGAATGTATGTATGTTTGGTGTGTGTGTGTGTGCTTGTGCTCATGCACATGTGTTTGTGTTTGGAGAGAGCAACGGTTACAAAATTCATTTATTGATAGTTTTGTAACTGTTGCTCTCTCCAAACACTATCAATAAGTGAATTTTTGCGCGATTGTCTTCGGGTGATTTCAAGTGTATCCCTGTTCTCTACATGTCAGTGACTGTTAATTTGTTTTAGATTCCTTTCTCAGCAAGATATCATTCTGGAATGCCGCTTTTTTATTTTCAACGGTGACATAAGATATTTACAAGTACAAGAACCACAACACCAACAAATGAAATCTGTAAATTTTAACAGGATGTAAATATCTGTGATCCAAACAAAGAACACCCCGCAGCTTTCCATCCACAGCCCTTCCCCTCTCCCCAAACTGCCCCCGTCTCCCTGCCCCCTCACCCCCTCCAAGAAAAAAAGAAAGAAAAGAAAACAGACAAACCAGAACCACAGGAAAAGAAATAGAAGAAAAAAAGAAGACAAACAGAGCAAACACTGCGGCTCAACTGTGCACCTGATCACAAAGTAAACCTGGGTCACCACTTGCCATACATACCTGAACTTCATTACTTGTGTGTGTTGTAGGCAGTTTATATCTTAATTAAGGTGAAGAACCAGGGACATTGTTGTATACAGATGGATAATGTTCTGACATATATCAGACACTGGAAGTGGAATGGAAGAGCATTGTTAAGTGATACCATGCCATGTTAGTGGTGCTGGTGATGATAATATTGACATTCAAGTAGTAGCCTTCATTTTAAAACATGTTTTTATTTTTTTTTCCTCTGTCATCGATTTGATCAAAGTGTAATATTAAAGTGATATTACAATACAAAGTAATATAATGATAATGATGATAATGGAGATTTTTTTTAGCCTATTTTCCAGATAATAAGAAGTACTGCTCAAAGACTTTATATTTTGTTTCCCTCCCTCCCCACACAGAAACACCTGTAGTACCTCCATTGAACAACCATCTACCCCTGATAACGGAATATGGCTGCCTACTTGGCAGGGTAAAAACGGTCATATACATAAAAGTCCACTCGTGTACATATGAGTGAATGTGGGAGTTGCAGCCCACAAACGAAGAAGAAGAAGAAGAAGTATTTACCCACCCATGATGCCTTCTAGAAGACACATCCCTGCTGCATGCATGCACACACACACATGAATGCATGGTCACTTGCAAGCGCCTTGCCACACACAAATGGCAAAAGGTTCCCAACAACGAAACATGCATTTTTTTGGAACCAGACCATACAAACACCAGCACTGGAAAATTACTGTTGTTGGGAAAGATATGCTTTCAAAGCAGGAAAGCAGGCTTAAATTAAAAGACTTTCGAGAGACAGAAAGCTGCAATTTTTCCCGCACTTTGTTCCACAGGAAGGGAGCCTGAAAAGAGAAATATTTCTGACACTGTTGCTTCATGTTTACCTCAGAGATATTTAATAGCCTGGTATCAGAAGCAGAACCAAGGCGACCATTGGAATATACGCTTAAATGTGCACAGGTAGTGAGGGCCATAGCTTGAGAGAGCAGAAAATGTCAGAGCAGACAGCATGTATTCTTTTTGAAACAGGTGGCCAGTGAAGAGAGTGGGAGAGAGGAGTAACGTGTTCAAATTTAGAGGATTTGAACATATTTTGAGCAACACTGATCTGAACTCTTTGGAGTTTGTCAGGTGAATTTTTTGGAATGCCAGCAAGAACAGACTTTCAGCAATCAACCCTGGACAAAACAAAAGCACAGACCAATGTTTTGTTTGCTTCAAATGACTAATGAAACTAAATGTTCGCAAATATTAGAAATGTGTTGCTGATGATACAGACTGGTCAGGACTGACACCATGTGTGTCATCAGTTGATCAGTTTCAGCAATAGAAGCTGACTGATGCGAGTTGAGTGTTGTCAGCAAAGCTCTCGTGCAAGAGAGAGAGAGGGTTTATTACGTCAGTTTGTTAATCAATCAATTCCTCACAAAGGACATTTTTAGTGTCTGCTCAAACAAACCAGACATATTGACATTATTATAAGCTTTTGGTAATCATGAAGTAATTGTTGTCCCTTTTGGTTCATTATTATTCACGAGCACACCTTCACTTCAAACAGGACATGCTTAGTTGATTATTGAACTCATTTAGGGAGCAGCTTGTTCAGATAATTGAAACTGAACAGTCCATTTCCTGTATGAGTCATAAGCACACCTTAATGTCACACAAGACAGACACAGTTGATTATTTCACACATTTAGGGTGCAGCTTGTTGAGGAAATTGAAGTTGAACAGTCCATTAATTTTTCTAGTGGTCAGTGCACAGTTCCCTTTTGCATTGTGGGCTGCAACTCCCATGCTCAGTCATGTATATATATGCAAGTATGAGGAGGCTTTTATGTATACAACTGTTTTTGATCCTGCTCTGTTGGCAGCCATACTCAGGGGTGTGCATGCTGGGTGTGTCCATGTTTCCATGGTCTGTTGAACACTGACATACAGTAAAGGATCTGTAATATGTGTATTTTGTTATATTTTTATCTTTTGCCTGTACTGAGGGTTAAGGAACCAGCAGGCCTCTGGACATGTTGACCTTGGAGATGGGTCAATAATCTCCCCCTTTATCCGTCAGGCACTGACATCAGGATAAAACCCAGGACCATCATATTGAAAGTCTCCAGGCTTTTTGATTTTAACTGTTCAGCTGTTGCGCCCATGATGGTAAATGCATGACTGGAAGGTCTGCTCACCTGTGCTTAGTTGCATCCCTGCCCGCCTGTGTCACAATTCAATTGTTAAGGAAAAAAAAAGGGATTATGTGCCAGAAAAATATAGGAAGATATTTCCTTTGTCAAAGTGGACAGAAAAAAAAGACGCAGCGAGTCTATTCCAGTTCATACTTTTGAGCGACTGTTTGATATTACTTCTTTCTTTTATTCTGTTGTCACAACATGTATGAAATCATATGCATAAAGCTACTCTGTGCTTGAAGCTAAATGAGCTTTCAGTACACAGAGCATGCATAAAATGCATATGTTTATGTTGACCCAGATGTAAACACACGCACATAGAAAACTGTATAAGTGCATTCACACACATGCATGCACACACACACTCATTATGACAAACACATAATCAGATGTATTGGTACACACAGATGCTTGTACATACATACATACACATGCACATGCGCTCATGCGTGTGGACACACACACACACACACACACACACACACACACACACACAGATAAATGACAAAGACAACCTGTTTCAAAGGAAATTCATCACTCCAGTTTGAGAACTTGCCAATCTGTACTGACATGGCCAAGCCTGGTCATCTCTCGGCCTTGAACGTGGACTGAATAAAAGAAGAAAGATTAGGTTTCAGTTTGTATTGTTGTTTAATTAATCACACAATGGAGAGAGAGAGAGGGGGAATGGATGAACAAATGAACAACTGTTGTTGAAGGGGGAAAAATGAATGAGCACAACTGGCTTGTTTTGATGCTGCTGTCATGAAAAGGGAACACAATTCAAAATTATAACTTTACAATGGGAAATTAAAAATTATGTTAAAAAAAAAAAATCAAATGAAAAAAAAGAACAACATTAGCACATGCATAAATATTAGAACAGAAAGGGAAAGAAAGTTAAAAGATAGAAACAGACAGACAGACAGACAGACAGACAGCGTATGTGTGAGAAAGTATAAGACATTGTGTTTGCAAATTCTTTCATGAGTTCTGAATGGTACATTTTTTTAGAATATGTTAACTAAGACGAGTTTGACATTGAGAGTGGCTGATAATTATTCCACAATAAACCACCTGAGTATGACAAGAGCAGATACAGACAGAACAATTCTTGGACAGGATAACATAGTGTTGTGGATGTGGTGAGTGTCGTTTGTTTGAAATTTACTTACAGTTGAAGGTAGGGCACAACCAGATAAGATTTTGAACACAAAGATGACAAATGATTTGTTTAATGGTGTCAGATATTGAACAGCGTGTTGGCTTGCTTTTTGAAGAAGCATTCATGTGTATGTATGTGCATATTTGGGTGTATCTTGTGCATATGTGATGTATGTACCGGTAAGTATGAGAGATGGCAGGCAGTTAATAATAATAATAATAATGGTATTTATATAGTGCTGAATCTTGTGCAGAGACAAACCAAAGCGCTTTCGCACCAGTCATTCACACGCATGCGTAGCTCTAAAACTGTAGAAACAAAAGACAAGGAAGGGCAGGCAAGGGAGGCTATTTTGGGAAGAGGTGGGTTTTAAGGCCAGACTTGAAAGAGCTGAGAGTGGAGACTTGACGAAGCGAAAGAGGAAGTTCATTCCAATCACAAGGACCAGAGACAGAGAAAGAACGGCGGCCAACAGTCGAGTTTTTGAATCTGGGTATGCGTAAACAGAGTGGATCCAAAGCCGATCGTAGTGAGCGAGATGGAGTGTAGAGGTGAAGGCAGCCACACAGATAAGAAGGGGCAGTTTTGTGAATATATTTATAACATAGAGTGCTGATCTTGTACTTAATTCGGTGTGAGACAGGGAGCCAGTGGAGATGTTGCAAAAGAGGAGTGATGTGCTCAGATCTTTTCTTTCTGAGGACGAGTCGGGCAGCAGTTTTGTATGTGCTGAAGGGACTGAATGGATGAAGCAGGCAAACCAGACAATAGAAAGTTACAGTAGTGAAGGCGAGAGAATGAGAGAAATGACAAGTCTAGATGTTGCGTCAGTGGACAGATATTTCCGGATGGCACTGATGCGCCACAGTTGACAGTAGTAGGACTGACATGTCTGACTGATAAATTTTTGCATGGACAGTGTATTGTCAAGGACAACACCAAGGTTCCTGACTGACATGGAAAGAGGGATGGATGTACTGCCAAGTTTGATTGTGTCAGTTGTGATGGAAGACAGTTTTTGTTTAGTTCCTATGATCATTGCTTCAGTTTTGTCCGCGTTCAATTGTAACTTATTTCGAGTCATCCAGTTTTGAATGTCCAGGAAGCAGTTGATGTTTCTTGCAAAAGCGACAACAATTTTTCAGGATTATCACTCTTCTGGAGTTGAGTGTCATCAGCATAAGAATGATGACTGATATTATGGCGGTTGATAATTTCAGTGAGAGGAGCAGTGTACAGTGTGAAGAGCACTGGGCCTAAAACAGATCCCTGTGGGACTCCATGTTCGATTTTAACGGGTTCAGATTGGAAATGATCAACAATGACAGACTGGAATCGATCAGTGAGATAAGATTTGAACCAGTTTAGAACAGTGCCGTTGATACCAAATGTAAAATGAAGTCGGGAAAGAAGGATTGAATGGTCTGTCATGTCAAAGGCGGCTGACAAGTGGAGAAGAGTGAGAAGGGAAATTTTTCCTGAGTCGGATGCTATCAGTAGATTGTTCAGAATGTGGAGGAGAGTGGTTTCGGTGCTGTGGTCAGCACGATAGGCAGACTGAAATGGTGGATGAGATTGTTGAAACAAAAGTGGTTGTTGAGCTGCTTGAGGACAGCTTTTTCAAGGCGTTTGGACATGAATGGAAGATTAGAAACTCGTTGATAGGTTTTCAAAATGTTTGCGTCAAGGTTGGGTTTCTTCAGAATAGGCCGATTGATTGCAGTTTTGAAAGTGGATAGAAACGTTCCAGTGAGAAGGGATGAGTTGACAATATTGGTGATTGTGGGGAGAAGATGTGAGACACACTGGGAAAAGACTGAGGCTGGTATTGGATCGAGCTCATAGGATTTTATTGTCATTTCTTTCAGGATTTCATGAACTTCTGTTTCAGTCAATGGATTAAAGGAATGGAGAGGAGTGCTGCTGAATTGAGGATCAGGATGAACAGGTTGGAAAGACATTTGGTCTAAGATAGTACGAATATTTTGGACTTTGTCGAAAAAGAAAGAGGAGAAGACATTGGGGAGTTCAGATAAAGTGTAGGCAGAAGGAAAAGAAGTCTTTTTTGCAGTTCCAAGATGATTTGACATGACAGAGTAAAGAGATTTGGTGTATGTGGCATCAAGAACTTGAGAAGAAAAGAAGTTTGTCTTTGCTGATGAGATCATATGTTTGACTTTATTTATTTGTTTTTGGAATATTTGATTGTGGACTTGCAGTTTTGTTGATCGCCATCGTCTTTCCAGTTGGCGACGTTTGCGTTTTGCAAATCGAATGTCTTGTGTGTACCATGGGGCAGAGGGTCTGTCAGGGAGCATGCGGGTAGTAGAGGATGCATGTTCATCCAGCAGTTGAGAGAGGGCAGTGTTGTAATGTGTGGATACGTCGGTACGGGAAGAAATTTTGGAAAGGCGTTCAGCAGCTTGAGAAGAAAAAGTGTTAATGTTGATGGATTTCAGGTTGCGACGAGTAACAGATTTTTTGGTTCTGGTAGGTTTTGAAATATGAAGCAAGAATATAACAGCAGAATGGTCGGAAGAAAGTTTGTCATTTACAGTCACTGATGCAACCATGGCATCAGAGTCACGTGCGATGAGCAAGTCCAACTTATGGCCAGATCTGTGTGTTGGTTCTGTAACGAACTGAGAGAGAGAATGAGTGGACAGAGATAGACATAGGCATTTGACATCAGTGGAAGTCTGGTTGTCAAAATGAAAATTGAAATCTCCAAGGATCATAAGTTAGCCAGAATGAAGGTTGTGGTAATCAGGTAGTGTTTGGAACTCATCGTGAAACTGAGAAGACGTAAGGTTATTTTTACGACTAGGAGGAGGACGACAGACAACAGAAGATGATTGAGTGACCAGGAACACTTAGAGTGACTTCTAGCATTTCAAAGGTATCATGTGGAAAGGCGTGGTTATGGGAGAAGGAGAGGGAAGACTCCAAGATATCTCTGTAGACGGTGGCGATGTCACCTCCACGAGACAATCGAGGAAGTGACATAGTTTTGTATCCATGGGGGGTCAGTTGTTTAAGTTTGGGTTCGTGACCTTGTGACTTTAACCAGGTTTTGGTAAGAAATACGCTATCAAAGTTTTTTTCAAAAATAAAATCAGAAATATAGTCAGTCTTTTGATCAGGGCAGACAGATTGAGCATTGAATAGACAGGCATGAAAGAGATCAGAGGTAAGGAGAGAGGAATCTAATGGTGAAGCAGGTGAGCTAGGCAGCCAGACAGTGGAAGGAGAAGATGGTGACTGAGCAGTGGAGGACAATGGGAAAGAAGAAAAAGGTCTGGGAGTTGAGACAGGTGTGGCAGGAGTAGGAAGCGGAGCAGAGGCTATCACTGGCACGGGGGATACATTACAGTTTGGAATATTGTCATCAGAGGGGACAATGTCACGGGAAGTAAAAATGTTAGCAGGAACACGTGTATTGAGGTTGGAAGCAGCACAAACAGCGCCGCATGAAGTGGATCTGTTGACACACACAGGTAACACATCAGGGGTACTGTCAGTAGTGCTGTTGGGGGTCCGTACGGAAACGACAGTTTGATGGGCTTTTGTTTTCTCTTTCCAGTTATAGATTCTAGCTTTTTATTTTATTTTTCCCCCCTTAACTCTGGCTTTTTTTTTTTTTTTTAAATCACAACAGATGTCTCTGTGTGAAATTCGGGCTGCTCTCCCCAGGGAGAGCGCGTCACTATAATACAGCGCCACCCTTTTTTTTTCCCTGCGTGCAGTTTTATTTGTTTTTTCTGTTGAAGTGGATTTTTTCTACAGAATTTTGCCAGGAACAACCCTTTTGTTGCTGTGGGTTCTTTTACATGCTCTAAGTGCATGATGCACACTGGACCTTGGTTTATCGTCTCATCCAAATGACTAGCGTCCAGACCACCACTCAAGGTCTAGTGGAGGGGAGAAAATATCAGCGGCTGAGGCGTGATTCGAACCAGTGCGCTCAGATTCTCTCGCTTCCTAGGCAGATGCGTTACCTCTAGGCCATCACTCCGCTCACTTGTGGACAACACTGAAAATTGGAGGAAGAAAATGTTTGCTTGAAAGAAAATGTTTGCTCCATAACTGAAAATGGTTATTCAGCTCTGATAGGCAGTAGAAAAGAATAACTGCTTAAAGATTTTTTTCACATGACATGAACCCGTGTATTTCATTGTATAGCGTTGTAAAAATTGTATTGCTCATTTCCATGACAGCAGATAAAAAAAAAAATCAAAAAAAATCAAGCAGCTTGTTGTCCTATTCTAATATTACACGTAGGATCTTGATTTACCATTTGATCAGAAATTTTGAAGTTTAGTGGGTGAAATTGTTGAAGCTGAAAAAAATACTGCTGTCTCTGTGGTGGTCTGCTTGTTCTGCTTGTTTCATGTTAAAAATACAAAAATGAAAACAGAATTGGATGCTCCACAAGGCTAACCCCTTCACAAGATGAGTTCTCGTGCAATTGGTGAATACATACTAATGCATAGCTGCAGTTTTAAAGAGAGATTAAGCTTGTTCATATTTTTTAATGGTTTTATAAATTTTTATATTTATTAATCCCCCCCCCCCAAAAAAAAAGAAGAAAAAAAGAAGAAAAAAAAAGAGAATGAAATAGAGCCACGTTTTTAGTGTCTGATCCTAACCTCCCCATCCTTTTTCATGTTGTTATTTCAAACTTTTTTTTTCTGTTTTGTCACTGTCAGTAAACACTCTGTTTTTGGTTGTGTGGACATGTTTATGGCAGTGTAGCTGGAGTGATTCTTACAGACCTTTAATGAAAATAGTTCAGAAAAAATATTTAAACATATATTTTTGTATATATTATTATTATTATTATATATTTTGGCTGGTGTAACTAAAATCCAAACTCAGGAACCGCCGGACAACATGCCACGGGGCATAACCACATATGGAACAGAATTTTGTCAGGTGTAATGGTTGCGTCCCTTGTCTGTCGCACTTGCTGCTATTTGTTCGGATTCCTTGTCCCACATTGTACCAGGTTATGATATGTTCACACACACACACACACACACACACACGTATAATGCTGTGTCTTTATAGAGTTCATGACACATTGGGATGAATGAAAACTTGGGATATCGCTTCAACGTTGTCATGATTGTTGGCGCACACAGACTGCCACAAATGTACTGAAACAGATGTTTTGTGCACAGTCACGTGTATGATGGGGTGGGGGTAGGGGGTTAATGTGAGGGTATCAGGGTTGCAGTCCCTTTTCTGTGTTATTTTTTATTCATCAGTTTATGTCAAAACCCTTTTCCAGTATTTATTATTAAATATATTTATTCATAAGTATTGTATCAAACAGTTTAATGGCGTTCAAGTAATCAGTTCATTCATTTTTTGCTGTTTTAAGGCAGTTTGCATCTCAGTTGAACACTTGCAATGAGAACTCACGTTAGCATGCATATATGGGCACAAACACACATGAACACACACACACACACACACACACACACACACGATGATACATTCACTGTGGATGATCACACACACACACACACACACACACACAGAAAACATGCGAATCCCTAACCCCCCCTCCCCCAAACCAAAACACACACACGGACGCACGCACACACACACACAGACAGACACACACTCTCTCTTTCTCTCTCTTTTTCTCTCTCTCTCCATGCCCCTCTTTCGAGAAAGCCATTACTATGCACACACACACACAAACACAACACAACATACACACACACACACACACATACAAATCCGCTGACTTTGATAGGCCCTTCAGCCGTTCCGAAAAGGCTGTGCAAGGGCAAGGCCATCTGGAAGGGCTGGGGGTGGATTGTGTGGGAGTGTGCTGGTTACGCCCCCCCCCCTCCCCTCCTCCCCCCTCCCACTCACGCAACCAGCTGACTGAGTGCCAGAGACATAAAGAGGGGGAAAACAACAACAACAACAACAACAAAATGCGGTTTTGCTGCTGATTCCCCACCCCTCTCTCTCTTTTTCTCCACCCCATTCTCCGACTGCTGTTTGTAGGAGATTTTTTTTTTTTTTTTTTTTTTTTTTTTTTTTTTTACACCACTTTGTTTAGGACACAGCTAGCGTTCAGCGGCGTGTGTCGCGGGTGCTGTTTGAGTTGGCTGCGGAACTTGAAAGGGGGGAAACACATCCATCGACTTTGCAGCTGATAAGTTTTAGGACACCAGTCTGTGGCAAGTGAAAGCATCAAAGGGAAGAAGCGTTTGGGATCTCGCTGCTGCTGCTGCTGCTGCTGCTCATCCGTAGCAGTGTTTCGAAGCGGCTGTACATAGCTCACGTCAGCAAGTTAAGCGCCAGTCGAAACCGAGTGATGCACAGAGCTGGCTTCGCGAGTTCGTGGTTTTCTGAATCAGAGCATCGAGCGCGTGGTGCGGGGCTGAAAGGCCCAACAAGTTGTGTTGTATTCTTGGACTGTGTGAGCCCCGGATTTCTTTTTTGTTTTGCTGGCAGAAAGTAGTATTTTTGTGTTTGTTTGTTTGTTGGTTTTTTTTTCTTTTCTTCTTCTCCGGAACTGTATCTGAAAATGATTGTGAGGCGATTAGTGTTCACGTTGTTGTTGAAGGGGATCCGATTGGTTTCAGCTCGTTATCGGTTGTCGTCACGCTCGTGAATGTGTCGTGGGACAGTTCCATTATTGTATGTCTGATAATATACTACAGCCCCTCTAAGTGCTCTGACTCGGACTCAGTGTGAGGAGAAGTTCCGGGACTTTGATGTGTAAGAAATTCATAGTACTGGAATCGCTTTTATTATTTTTTTTAGTGCTGAAAAAGTGTCAGGGTTGTTGGTAAACTGTTTTTTATCGATCCGCCCGAAAAAAGAAGTGGGGCAGAATATAGCGCCTCCCCTTTCCTATCGCCAGTCCCACCGCTATGCGCACCCCCTCACCGTTTCCGTTGCCCTTGAAATGCTCGTGTTCTCATGGAAACCGGTGCTGTGTGGATGGGGCAGTTTGTGTGTGTGTGTGTGTGTGTGTGCCAGCGATTGTTCCTTGTTGGTGTGTAAATCGGTTTTATTCTGAATTCGGTCAAAGAGCAGAAAAGAGAGCTTCTGCGTAAGGTTTTCACCCCGGGGCACGATTCGGTGTTTAAATCAGTGTTTTTGTAAGTCCGTGTTGTTGTGTTGTCCCAAATCCTGCTGCCCAGTAAGAGAAGAGAGATCAGCAACATAAGCAAGATTTACTTCTCTATGGTGCCGGCCCATAAGAAAAGGAGAGAGAGAGAGAGAGGGGTGGGGGCGTGGGGGAGAGATAATTGACATGTGATAAAAAACAACAACCGGAAAATGAGCACAGGTTTATGTTTTTGTTTTGTTTTTGTACATATTGCCCTTTGTCAAATGAACAGAAAGCACAGGCAGCATAAACTAAGTGTGAAGTAATCTTCAACAAGATGAAGGTATTCACCTGAAGGAAGAAGAAGAATACAAACATCATGTGTGAGCCCAGTACCATTTTCTTTATCCTTAAATGCCTATCATTAATATGATGATAAAAGAGAGGCAGAGAGAGAGAGAGAGAGAGAGAGTATTCACCTGAAGGAAGAAGAAGAATACATCATGTGTGAGCCCAGCACCATTTTAAAAAAAAATCCTCAAATGCCTATCCTTACAATGATGATAAGAGAGAGAGAGAGAGAGAGAGAGAGAGAGAGAGAGAGATCAAACTAATGTGTTACCAAAGGTAAAAGTAAGAGAGAGGGACAGAGAGATATCGAACTCAGATGTGTTACCAAAGGTACAAGTAAGGAGGGAAGAGAGTTTTATATATGATGGAAGAGCTAAGTTCTTTATCTTTTGTTTTACGTTTAAAATGGCAGCTTAAACATCTATGATCTATCTGTATCTGTCTCTGTCTATTATATCTTTTGATCTGTCTTTCAATCGATCCATCCATCCATCTACCTGTCGCTGACAATCTGTCTGAAGCAATCTGCCAATAACTATTTGATTATCAGTCCATCTCAGTATCTATCTAATGTAGATGGGCAAAAGACAAACATTTGATTTATTGATAGATTTATAAGTCTTAGTTTTACTATTTTGATGGTTTGTTATTGCTCAAGCAATCTGTCTGTCAATAACTCTTTGATATCTCAGTATCTGTCTGTCTATTTTTGCTAGACTTACAGCAGACAAACTTTTGATGTATTGATAGATTTGTTAGTCTTGGTTTTATTTGTTTGTGTTCTGTTGTTGTTGTTATTTTAACTGCTGGTTACTTTAAATATAATGCTTACAAATGTCCCCATTGAAAATGTAATCTGTGTGAAATTTTGGCTGCTTTCCTTGGAGAGAGTGTTGCCATATATATATATATATATATATATATATATATATATATATATATATGTGTGTGTGTGTTTGCAAACATTGGACAGATTTGTTGTGATGTCAGTGCCATCGTTAAAAAAAAGAGATTAATATTTGCTTCTAGTTTGGTGACTGCTGCAGAGAGAGAGAGAGAGAGAGAGTGGGGTGGGGGCTTACTGTGTGGTGTCAGGAGTGTTCAGATTTAACTTTTTGTTGTGGGACTGGCAGTACTGGGTCAGGTATTGATTCAGAGTGGCCCATTTTATTTTTGGCTTGCTTGCGGGGACTGTGGTCGATGGTAATGGCGGTGACTTGGATCATCAGCAGGTTTGACTTGGCACATATTTTGGGTATTCGTTTGCATGTGTGGTGTTTATTGAAAAGGATCTCTTGTGAGTTCACCGGTGTTTGTGGTTTTTTGGAGAGGTCTTTCTAAAAACGATCACATGAATGAGTAGCCTTTTGAAATGTGTGTGTGTGTGTATGTGTGTATGCATGTGTGTGTGTGTGTGTGTGTGTGTGTGTGTGTGTGTGTGTGTGTGAGAGAGAGAGAGAGAGATAGTGAGAGAGAAAGAGAGAGAGATGTGCATTAGCCTGCACTTCTCACAGATATTCATTAGCACCCAGCTCTTCTCACAGATACACATTAACATCCTGCACTTCTCATAGGTACATATTAATAATGGCCTTGGATGTAACAGCACCTGAAAGTGTTGAAACCAGATGTTTGTATTAATGTTTTGTCTAGGCTATTTCCTTTTAAACGAAACATTCTTGGCATCTTTCCAAAATTCCTTTTGACAATGAATGGATGTGATTTCTTTATCCATTAAAGATCTATTGAATTCTTTCTTTTTTCTCTTTTTTGAATGTTTATACACCCATCTAGCAATTAGATATATGTCTCGGTCTTCCACTTCTAATTTCGACTGTGATTCATAATAGACTCCTTACCTTTCTTTTACTAAGAGCACACTCTTGATCAGACCAGTCATCAGAAACCTTGTTGTTAGTGACACGCTCACATCTTTTCATATACTCCGCGCCTTATTTTACACATTCATTAAACATTGAGAAAGAGGGAGAACGGGAGAGAGAATGAGAGATACACAGGGAAAGAAAGAGACAGAGAGATATGAAGCAAATACAGAAGTGGCAAATTGTGTGTGTCTTAGGTCATATCTTAATACAAAAAATGCAGCACTGTAATTCACGTGTGTTGTTTCTCACAAAGTAAAACAAAAAAAAAAAAAGAAGAAAAATCTGTCATAGAAAATAAATGTTAGAAATATAACAATGAAGGAAAATGCCCAGCTTTCATTTGCTGTTCACTGGGTGCCACCATATGGTTTTCTTGACACGCATGTGGAAGCATGACTTGGGTCTTGCTAGTGTCACTCCTTGTTCTGCATATAACTGGCAGGTTGTGTCTTAAATGTTTGGAAATAATAATGGCAACCTTGCATAATGATAATCTCCAGATTTTATCTACTGGAAGTGTTGGGTTACATGGCCGAGGTACGGTGTTTTCCCCAAGAGAGTGTGTTCCCATGCCTTTTTTTTTTTTCAAGTGGAAGAAGCATGCCCAATAACACAGACAGTGGTGCATTACCAGCAAGACCTCTCTTCCTTGGAGCTGTGGGAGGACTGTGACAGTATTGCAAATGGAATTTCAAGTGAAACTGGTTGACCATCATTCATGATGTTCCCAGGTTTGTAAGGAGGAAGCTGTCACAGCTCCAGTTGTACATATTCATGATACTGACTAAAGGTCATGCCAGACAAAAGCACCAAGGCTGCCTATCGGATGTTATCGTTGGTTGTTTTGGTCATGGAAGATCTGACATGGACTGAAAAGATCCAGTCAAATGACAACAAAGGAAACAGGGCCCTGGCTGGGTTTGTTGAGATTGAATGGTCAACAGTAGTCCATCAGCCAGTATTCCTTCAGCAAGGTAAATGGTCAGATTTGTAATCGAGTTGGCTGTGACATCTGTAGCGCTGTCAGTGTTGAAGAATGCAGAACACAGAGCAGCACACAGAACATGTCTTCCAAAGCTTGTCACACTGGAATCTAAGCTGCTGGTGGAAGGTGCTGTGCTGTACACACCAGACTGGAACATCCTGAAAAAAACAAAAACAAGCTTTCAATTAGAAAAAAGAAAAAAAAAAATCCAGGAAGGGTGTAGCCGTGGTGAGCCACCGTGGCTGGTATACTATTTGCACCTGGTGAGCAGGATCTTATCAGGGTGACCTTGGTGGTGGAATTGGCAGAGGTGCTGAGTTCTTGAGATTCTGGCCTGGCACATAATCCCAGTAACCTACTTTGCACAGCTTTTGTCTTTTTCTTTGAAGCTGTGAGGGCCGAGGGCCATCTGTTGCTCTGCTTTTACCTCGACTAACCAAGTGCTCAGTCCTCCCATCCGTTTGCCCTTTGACCTTGACTAACCAGGTACTCAATCTGTACTTCTGTTGCCCTGCTTTTACCTTGACTAAACAGGTACTCAATCCACACTTTAGTTTGCCCTTTAACTTGACTTACCAGGTACTCAATCTAAACATCTGTTGCCCTGCTTTTACCTTGACTAAACAGATGCTTCATCTACCCATCCATTGTAGTGCTTTTATTTTGAGCTTTTATTTTGATCTGTTGCCCAAATTTTGCCCTGACCAACCAGGTAATGTACTCAGTCTACCCACTTCTATGGAGGACAATGTTGTTTCTTTAAAAAAAAAAGAAAAAAAAAAAAAAAGGGGGGGGGGGGGGTTGCAGTTTGTCCTAAAATTGCTGTTGCTTTGTGTTATTACAGTTTAATAAATGTAGTTTCTGCCTTGTCCATAACTAAAATACTGGCATGTATGAATGAATGATCTCTCTCTCTTTTGTGAAGAGAGGGTTGGAGGGACAGGGGGGTGGGGGGGCAAGGAAGAAGAGGGATTTTGGATACAGGGTTTAGCCATTGAGTTGGACAAGTTTGGATCTCAGCACAAATCAGATGGCTTAATGAAGTTAATTAATATGGAATTTTGCTTTAAAGTAGCACCCATACAGCAGCTGTTGCTTCTTGGTATAAAAAAAACCCAACCAAACAAAAACAAAAACAAAAAAAACACCAACAAAAAACCAGAAAAACATAAACCAAACCACAAAAAGCAAAAACAAACCAAACCAAACAATTACAACAACAGAACAGAAAATAAACTTCAACAACTTGCTCATTTCATCTGTTTTGAGAGGAGACCTGAAGCCAATATTCCGAGGTAACGATTAACTCTTTCCATACGAACGGCGAAAGAGACGACGTTAACAGCGTTTCACCCCAATTACCATCATCAAAATATTGCAAGCGGAAGGCTCTTATACTGAAGACGTGAATGTTGACAAAGAATACCACAATTCTGACGACGGAAGCTAAAGGTTGGGTCATTGAGACACCCACTGGACATCCGAGGGGTCTGTGTAGAGGAGAAGAGAGGACTGGCCGTACTGAGTGATTTAACCTAAACTGCAGCGCTGCTGATTTTACACGCACTTACATGAACATACTCATAGGGAATAAGGTGGGTTTTCTCTTTTTCTTATTATCTATTTATCAGTTTTACAGCCATTGGACAAACGGGGAACTTTATTCCGTGTGTGTGTGTGCGTGCTTGCGTGCGTATGGGTGTGCGTATGTTTTGGTGCGTGCGGCTGTGCCAAACCGCCGACGTGGGCGTAACGGAAGTAATTTTAATGCAGTTTAAAGATAACGGCACATGAAGCTCGTGCACCTGACTCGCGCCGAGATAACGAGTTGGTTGCATGGCTACCTCCGCTGTGGAGGCTAGTTGCAGGATGTCTGCTTGTTTATTGCCATCACGTTAGGGGGTTTGGGTGGGGGGTGGGGGGTCTCTGGGAGGGAGGGGTTGCGGAGGAGGTCCAAGGATGGGAGGGAGAGGTTGGAAGCGGGACGTCAAGGGAAAGAGGTGTGTGTGTGTGTGTGTGTGTGTGTGTGTGTGTGTGTGTGATAGTTATGTTATTTCAATTGTTTATGTTTCATTTTGGTGTAAAATACTATTGCCGTTATATAATATCCTCCATGCCCCAGAAGGGGTCAAAGGATTAAAATTAATATTGTTGATTCTTGATTATTGTGTGTGTGTGTGAGGACGGGGGAGGGAGTCAGTTTGTCATCCTGCCTGTTGCTTGTGTGTCTGCCACTGTGTGTGTGTGTGTGAGTGTGTGTGTGGTTGTGTGTGTGTGCGCACGCGCACGCGCGTCCAGAGAAGAGAGAAATTACGACGATCCAGGCAGTTGAGTGATGCGGAACGAATGAGGCAGCGGTGTGAGTGGGCGTCGTAGATCGATAGAGACAGCAGGGCTCGACTACTCTAAACCCTGTAGATTTAGACACTCTCTCCCCCCCCCTCCCCCTCCCCCGTCCCACCCCTTCCACTCCTCTCTCGGACCTTCCCCATCCTCACCCCCCTCATTCCTCCATCACCCCTCTCTCTTTCTCTCACTTCCCTTCCGGTCCCGTAGATCCAAGCCTCAAAGGACTTCCCTCTTTCCACATTGGTACTGAAAGGTTTCAGACATCGTCACGCATCAGTACGAACGTATGTTACATATGGAACACACACACACACACACACACACACGGGCGTGCGCACCCACGGTCGCGCAAGAGCGCGATTTTTCTCTGAATAAGTTAAACTGATAACTGTAATTTTAACTTCAAGCTGTATCTTAGCTTGACAAAATAGCACAGACGGACGGACGGACAGACAAACAACACACACACACACGCACGCACGCACACACACACACACACTATGATAATGAACAAGCGTTATCAGTAAAACGTCATATTTGCAGCATTAATTTCTGCAAACAGCGTGGCAAACACGTTTTGCGGTTCGAAATGTTTTGCGTGGATGCATTATCTGCTGGGGGTTGAGAGAAGGAGGAAGCGTGTGGGGCTGGGGCGGGTGGATGTTGGCGGATTTGCTTTTCGCGTGTTGACCCGTTAGCTTCTGTCCCATCTCCCACTGTTGACATGTGACTGGTATTTGTGGCAGTAACAGTGGTGGTAGCAGTGCCCCTACAGCAGCTGTCTCGCTAAACAATGAATGAATTTCGCTTACGTGGAGTTTGAACGTTGTCTGCGATGGCTAAACATTTCAGTCCTGGAGCGGCAGCCCCTCTTCCGGCCCACCGCTGCTCTCCCTTCTCCCACCCCATCATAACACACCCACTCTATTGCAGACCCCGACTCCTTTACATGCTCCTTTGACTTTGAGGCCCTCCATTTTCAAACCATTCAGGAAGACGCAGAAAAAAATATATGTACATACTCACAAACTGCAAGTTCGGAAATAATGCGTTTCATTTACCCCGTTTATTCATTGTTGTTACGGATGGTTCAGGGTACATGATTTTGCATCAAAAATACGTTTCGTCTGCAAGGATAACGATGTGTTTCTTTGACTGCAGACTGGAATAAAACCTATGTCAGGAAATTACTTACACACAGTGCAGCAGTCGCAGCCATGTTGTATGATGATACAGCGGCAAGAACGCAGGAGGAGAGTAATGTGGGCAGTGTGATAAAAGACTTATGGGGGACAGCAAGTATTGATTATCGCGGTCTGTGCGCGGTGCTTGGGGATATTAATATGTCCGGCGTTACAGAAGGACAGGTAATTTGCACTTGTTCGTGATGCCTTCTGCTCATTTCCGATCTAGCTTGCTCTGGTCAAAGTTCGATCCTCTGCTCATGCCCTTGGCAAAAGGCATGGAGAAGCTATGCATGATGATAATGATGCTTGGAACAGAAAGAACATCATTGTAAGAAGTGAAGCAAAGACAGCAAGAAAATGTACTGAAAAAGTATTGTAAGAAGTAACGCAAAGACAGAAGTAACGATATTTCAAATAATGTTAACTTATTTCTCAGAAGTTTGGCCAACCCTTTAGACAGAAACGAAAACGGTAGTTTTGGTGTTAATTCCTAATCCTTTATCATTGGTAATGTTTTGGTTGCTGGTGACGTCAAGAAGGAAACTGAATGAATGACACTTAGAGTTGTTAGATACGTGTGATGGTTCAAACCAGCTCCATAAATACAGAAATCGTTTGAAACAAACCGTATACGTTGATGCATAAAGAAAGAAAGTGTGAAAATGAAAGCTGCTCTTCCCGAAGGAGGGCTGGGTGGGAGAGCACATGTCATTATAAAACAACGTGTAACTGGATACTACTACCTCCACACCCTAAAACACACACAAAAAACGCCACTAACAACAACATAAACACACACACACACACACACATACACACACACTTTTTTCCCTGCTACTTAGGACAAGAACAACTGTCTTTTGTAGTTGCCCGTGTATAAGTGGCTGCGTTGTGAATACTTCATCTGTACAGTACCGCAGATGATTTTGAAACGATGGCAGAGTATAGGGAAGATACAGCTCCGTATGAGAACCGTTTATTGAAGGCCAGCTGCATTTGGGTTAGAAAACAGTCATTTGTATGCTATGTCGCTGCAAGAGACTTCAGCAACCTGAACAGCTGTGGCTCATGCATAGTAATAGAGACGCGCATGCGTTTCATCTCTGAGGTGTGGTGAGGCCTGTCGAGAAGTCAATGACTGTGTGTGACATATGGAAATGTCATCATCAAACGGACTGTCATCTGATTGGCTGGTTAGAAGGGAACAAGGGACTAGTTTTCTGTTGGTAGTTTACTTGCTGTTCTTATGTTGTTGTGCCGTGCTTTGTGCACGAAGTGCTTCGCTTTTGGAACAACAGTAGGTGGTCTAAGTTCTCTGGTTGGTTGGTCCTGCTTGTCTGCAGTGTACGTTACGGACCAGTGAACATCAGGGAAGATGGATGTAATACTGTTTTACTATTGTTTAAAACGCCGTGTCTCCTGTTTTCACTGAACCGGTTTGGCCGCATCGAACTACCAAGCGTTTGGGGTTTGACTGTTATTGAAAAAGTACCCATTCGACGTGTTCCGTACGCTCACACACACACACACACACACACACACACACACACACAGAGGCAGGCACGCGCGCGCAAGCACATGCCGTCGGTGAATGCGTAATGCGCATGCTCCTCCACAGTGGAGTATGTGTGTGATTCAGCTGATCCTGTCCAACATCAGTATTTGTTCAGATGGGCACCGTTCATAACCAGGTGTTTGTTGAAATTAAGGTGGCCGGCAGTGCATGTATGGATTAATGTGTTTACCGTCAGCTCAGGTGGAGCTAGCTTAATGCGTGAAAGAATTTAGACCGTTAATAACCCCTTGTGTTTTAGGTGAATAAACGCCGTGCACACGTATGCCGTGCACACGAAACTCGATTGTTACGTGCTGTAAATTGTTGACTTGTAATCCGTGGCGGATATCTTCGTCCAAGCTGATAAAGCACGGTCTCTCAGACTGTAGCCCAAGGTGTTTGTGTTGAGTCCGAGGTCGTGTTGGGTGTTATGGAAGGCAAAATGGCAAGAAGGGTTTATAAACACATTGAAAAGGGGTAGGAAGAAGAAGAAAGAAATCGCAAAGGCTGTTGACTTTTAAACTCTAGAAATGTTGAAACGCAGCTGCAATCTGATTTTGTTAAACTTTTGTGTTGTCTATTTTTCGCGCGCGCGTGTGTGTTTGTGTGTGTGTTTAAAGAGGTAAGCAGTTTTTGTTATTTGACCAATTGATCGATCAGTAAATACATAAAAGTAGCTCCTGCTTGATCTTAAGTTTTTGATTGTATGGCTGATGTGATCTGTTATTCATTTTGATGAATGGAGGGTTCTCAAAATAACTAACGCATTGTCAGAGTGAGCAACGAAAATCCGAACGTGGAGAGCATCACACATGTTTTCCTAATATATTTTGACCTGGGTCAGTGAAGTGATAGTTTGTGATAGTTTTTATTCATTAAAAAAACATTTTTTGTCCTTTGGTGTTTGGGGATATTGCGAGTCTGAAAGTGTATGTGGTCTTTTGTTAGATACTGTTTCGGATTGCCCTCTTATTATAGCATCGAATTTCCATCTGTGGCGATGGGATGGGAGAGGAAGGGGATAGTGGAGAGTGGCTGGAGGGGGCGCAGGGGTGGTTATGAATGTGAACCCGGAACTGTGGAGAGTGGTTGGAGAAAGTACAATTAAAGACCTGTGTATGCGAATCCGGAATCGTTTTTCTGTGTTCATGTGTTAGTGGTTTTGTACTGATGAGTTGGCTCTGGCCGTTCCTATGTAGATTCTTTCAAGGAAGTCAGTCGGTCATCAAGGATGCGATAACGTTTGGCTGCACTTCATACAGTGTGGGAGGGCGGTGGAAGGGTTGGGAGTTTGGGGACAGCTGTGCCATACAATCTCCCTGTCCAATCACCCGTCACCATCAAAAACCCGCGTCCTTTTTCCTCCCGCTTCATAATTCTCTACCGCCTCCTATTTTATCTTTGAATATTTATGACTATTTGAACAGTTTAGAAAAAGCTGAACGTGCGCCAGAGCTGCTATTTGACAATGCTTTGATTATATGCGGTCTGCAGGCACGATTGGACTTAAGCTGTCAGTTAGACCCGAATTGGTTTCTATCTTTCGAACTTTGCACACAACACACACACACACATATGTGTGTGTGTGTGTGTGTGTGTGTGTGTGTGTGTGTTTGCATGCTACCTTCAGCAGTGAGATATGTAGGGTTGGAAAGAGTACAGGACTGTCTCTGAACGAATTCAAGCAGAAGAGAGCAAACGGCGCGTGACGGTTTCCACGGAGATCTATCCATTGAAACGTCGGCGATCCATAAAAAAAACAAGACCGAAAAAAAAAAGAACCCCCAGTCTACCTACCTAACCCGAGGAGCTCGCTTCCTTGTCAGTTCTCTGGGACACGACCCAAAATACGCCGCCGGGTGCCAGTTTCGGAATAGATCGGCGAGGGGTTGCTGGAATGGAAAGTGGTTATTGCGCATTAGCCTTTGACAGGCCACGACGACGTGTGTCGGAGCAGACACTGTGATCGGTGTCGAACTTTTTTTTTCTTTTTTGTTGTTGTTTTTATCGACGTGGTGGTGGTGGTGGTGGGCCGGCGACTTTTTCAGCTGTCAGCTAAAAACCAGCTATCTCCCCGTACTGCTGCTGGTTTTTACAAAACTCTTGTCGTCTGCAGTGAGGCGTCCAAAGAGGACGTGCGTTTGCGCGCGCATGATGAATGACGTCACGTACAGCGTCAGCTCAGACACTTGTCGCTGGGGTACAGGTGCGTTTTAAGGTGAAAAGAAAGAAGAAAAAGAAAAGAGCAAAAGGATGGGTAGTGTTGATGTTGTTTGTTTCCTAGAACAACTTCGTATTTGGCGAGATTGTGCCAGTATCTTCATTTTTCAGTGGAAAAAAACAAAACAAAAACAAAACCAAACAAAAACAACAACAACAACAAACAAACAAACAACCCCCCCCCCCCCGCCCCCTTAAAACCCCAAGAGAAATGTTAGCAGAGAGACAAAAAAGAACAGTGAAAAGGAATTGCTTGAATGTTTTTTCCTCCTTGCCACTACTGCTGCTCTTGTCTTGTGCCAAATTAAATTCCGCCATTGACCTTTACCTTTTCATGTTCACTCCTCTTTCTCAAGTGGCTGAAAGATTCCCAGATAAAGGTGATAGCTGGTGGAGAAAATTGTTGCAACAAAATCTTTAGTTTGTCTTGATTTTTGTCTGTATTTTTTTTTTTTCATTTTTTTCTTCAAAGAAATTATTTCTTAGAAATGATCTCACTTGTTTATTTCTGCTCAGACACGAATGGGTGAACACCAGCAGTTGCATGTGCGTGCACATGCACAACACAGACAGGCACACACACACACACACACACACACACACACACACTCATCAAGAGAATTTTTAAGTACCAGTAGTTTTTCTATGCATTGCCCCCTCGACCCTCCAAAAAAAAAACATTACAAAAAAACAACAAAAGCCACCACCACCACCACCACAACAAAAACCAGCAAAAACAGTGAACACACTCTCTCTCTTTCTCTCTCTCTCACACCCACACCCCCAAAAAAAACAACAAACAAAAAGACATACGAAAAACACACAAAAAAAGCTTTAAATATTTTGCTTGATTCCAAAAAAGACGGTTATGTTGATGAATAAAACACAACTGTTACTTGAGTGATGAAAGGAGTACACCTTTTCCTTTCCTGTAATGAATACAAACATGAACACGTGCATGCTCACACATGCGCGCGCGAACACACACACACACAGTGTTTTAACTGCACACACACTGACCCACAATATATGTGTGTGCACATGCAGATATATGTGTGTGAGTTGATGTATAATGATTAACATACTTTGATTAACCCCTCATCTGCTGAACCTGGAGGTTCTTATTATTAACACCCATTTTTTAAAGTTGTGTATTTGATTTTGCTGAGCTGAAGTAATGCAATCCCATTAGAAAGAAATCCAAAGAAAGAATGGTGACTGACGTCCTGACCTGTAGGCTATGTCTTATCTTAGTGAGGTGACAGTCCTTCACTGACATCCTGACCTGTAGGCTCTGTCTTATCTCAGTGAGGTTACAGTCCTTCACTGACGCCCTGACCTGTAGGCTCTGTCTTATCTCAGTGAGGTGACAGTCCTTCACTGACATCCTGACCTGTAGGCTCTGTCATATCTCAGTGAGGTGACAGTCCTTCACTGATGCCCTGACCTGTAGGCCCTGTCTTATCTCAGTGAGGTGACAGCCCATGATTGACATCCTATCCTGTAGGCTCTGTCTTATCTCAGTGAGGTGACAGTCCTTCACTGACACCCTGACCTGTAGGCCCTGTCTTATCTCATTGAGGTGGCCCATGACTGACATCCTGTCCTGTAGGCTCTGTCTTATCTCAGTGAGGTGACAGCTCATCACTTTTGAGCACACATTTTCGCAGCAGTCAGGTGGTTGATGTTACCAAAAAAATCTGTTTAATGATTTGCCTGTATGAAGCACACTCGTATCCTCACCGCATTTTATCATGCCAGTGAATCAACCTAGCAGTGTCAGCTGTCACTGTGCCTTGTTTCAGTATCATGTCACTGTGCCTGTGTTTCAGCATCATGTCAGCTGTTACTGTGCCTGCGTTTCAATATCATGTCAGCTGTCACTGTGCCTGTGTTTCAGCATCATGTCAGCTGTCACTGTGCCTGTGTTTCAGCATCATGTCAGCTGTCAATGTGCCTGTGTTTCAGCATCATGTCAGCTGTCGCTGTACCTGTGTTTCAGCATCATGTCAGCTGTTACTGTGCCTGTTTCAGTGCTGTCACTGAACCCATATTTCAGCATCATGTCAGTTGTCACTATGCCTGTGTTTCAGCAGCATGTCAGCTGTCACTATGCCTGTGTTTCAGCATCATGTCAGCTGTCACTGTGCCTGTGTTTCAGCAGTAAGTCAGCAATATGTCAGCTGTCACTGTGCCTGTGTTTCAGCATCATGTCAGCTGTCACTGTGCCTGTGTTTCAGCAGTAAGTCAGCAATATGTCAGCTGTCACTGTGCCTGTGTTTCAGCATCATGTCCCCACGTGGTGCGGGCCCCTACTGTCATTGCCATGGTTGGTTTGCCGGCGCGGGGCAAGACCTACATCTCCAAGAAATTAACTCGCTATCTCAACTGGATTGGCATCAGCACAAGAGGTATGGCCGTGTAGTTTGCTGATACTGAAGTTTTGTTAATTTTCTTTTTTGTGTGCATCACTGTGTATGTTGATTACTCTTTTTCTCTCTGTTTGTCTGTGTCTGTCTGTTTCTCTCTGTCTCCATCTCTCTCTCTCTGTCTCCCTGTCTTTCTAATCCGTCTCTCTTCAGACCTGGTAGTGTTGGTGCAGACCAGTTCAAAGTAGAATGGATTCAGAGTGCATGTTGGATGCTTACATTTCAGATGGGGCAACTGGAGTAGGTGAGGTCAGAGTTCAAAGTTCAAAGTAGGTGAAAAAAAAGAAAAAAAAAAAGTGGCTGTCAGCACTGTTAGTCAAAATATGTCATGCTTGTGTGATCTAAGCCTCCAGTCAAGAGTCACAAATATCAAAAGTTTCACACCAAAGCCCTTGAGCACTTCTTGTCCATGAAAGAAAACAGCAACATTTATATTTGATTTGTGTATTGATTACATGTACAGAGTAAGTCTAGAGAGTTCTGGAGAGCGCCACTCAGTACATCAGCAGTTTATAACTGCTGTTGGCTGTTGTTCATTAATTCAGTAACTATCCTTTCTGAATCTGCATAGAACCTGTTGCACATTGAGGCTATCGTTGTGACAAGAGAGAGCTTGTTTCAATGGTTGAGATGTGATTGTGGCTGTGCTTGACATTCAGTAACAGTAGAATATGTATACATGTCAAATCACATACGTCTCCCTTTATCAATGGCAGCTCCAGTAAGTCAGTGTTATATTAACCAGCAGTACTTTGTAAGCATCGACAGATATACTTTAAGGTAAAATTTATTTAATGCATGCAGGTATGAGTATGTTTATGATTATTTGCATGTGTATGTGTACTTGTAAACATGCACATATAGATGCACACACATGTACACACACACATGCAAACACACACATTTGTACACACACACACACACACACACACACACACACACACACACACACACACTCTCTCTCTCCCTCTCTCTCACTCACGCACTCACTCACTCATTCACATCTGTCTTTTCTGACATACCCTTGTCCTTTTCACCTCCAGACATCTGTTTCCTCTTCTCCTCTAAAACTTGAATACACAGCTTGATTAAAGCTGTTTTTATGCACGGAATTGTAAATGGCAGTGCATTTCCTTCAGTTGTTAACAATTCTCCAGTCAATGAGAAAAGACATTTGCATAAGCTAATAATGTCTCTTCCCAAGCTTTAACTTTTTAAGTCTCATATACAGTGTGTGTGTGTGGGGGAGGGGGGTGGGGGCGAGGGGGGGGGGGTACTTACTGGAATAATTTACCATGATATTTAAATAGCATACTTAACCACATCAACTGTAAACAGAGTCTAAGAAGGTACCAATTGGAAAACCTGGAAGACGCCAAAAATCCAGTCTAGGTTTTAGATGATTTGTAGGTTCCTCTCCCTCTTTTTCTCTGTCTGTCTGTCCACCTACTTGTCTGTCTTTCCATCTGTTGTTTGCATGTGCATGTGTGTGTGTGTGTGTGTGTGTGTGTGTGTGGTGGGGGTTGGGTGAGGTTTGATTGTAAAGGAAAGACTTGTGTTTAGGCGCATACTCATGAACCGTTTCTCCCCCCCTCCCCACATGCACAAACACAGGCACCCATACACATTTTCGTACACCCACATGCACAAGACCCCCCTCTCCTACACATATGCACAGCCACACACACACACACACACAGCCGCACACACACACACACACACACACACATGCGCTTACAGACATGCACACTCGAGACACCTAAGCACATACTCACATGCACACAGACACAGACACGCACTTGCACACACAAACACATGCACGTGCACACCCACAAGGAGAAGAACAGTTCATTATCTCAAACAGCACTGTTTGCCTGGCTTAAGTACTTGGAAGCTCACTTATCCTGGCACAGACTCCGTTAGCAGACTCGGTTGGTTTATTGGGAGTTCATGTTTTGGCATCCAAAATCAGCAACACCAGATGGAATGTTCTCATACTGTCACACAAAGAAAGGCTTGCTGTAAACTATTAGCATTCTTGCTCAGCATTTTTGCATTGTGCACCTCACACATTTTTGTACACCAGACACACATTGACATTCACTCTTTCTCATCACTGATCTTTCATCTTCACCTATGCAAATTATTAGCTTTGTTCAGTGCTTTCAGGGTAAAAAAAAAAGTGGTGAGGCAAGTGTATTGGCACACTACATCATCACATTCCACACAAATGCACACCGCTTTTTATTTAAAGCTTCTGTGGTAACCAGCAAATAACAAGCAGGTGTGTGTGTGTGTGTGTGTGTGTGTGTGTGTGTGTGTGTGCTTTTCAAGGGTACTGATGATTTATTTATTTATTCATTTATTTATCTGTTTGTCTAATCATTCATTTACTTATTTGTTTATTTTTATTTGATTTTATTTTTCCTCAAGGTCTAAGCATGTTGATTTATGCTGTTGGTCAGGCAACTGTTGAACAGATATGTATTTGTCCGAATGCAGTGATGCCTCCTTGAGCAACTGAACTGAACTGATGAAATCAGCACCGTCATACATGGAAGTTTTTGGTTTTTGTTGAGCCTGTGGTCTCTGATTTCATTACAAGTGCATGCATTGCCTGGGTTTGTACACAAGTTAGGAGGCAGAACCAGACAAAAGCATACAGATGTTAGCTGGTAGCTTTGACTGGTGTGTTGTAAGCAGTCTGGCACTATATGTGTCAGAAATCAGATGTCAAGAAGGCATTTAAGCATATGGACTTAGCGCTCCCCCCCCCGGCCCCCCAACTCCCCCTTTTTTTTTCATTTCTAGGAGAGGGTGCAGATGCCTGACCAGTGCTTGGACCAAACACACTGGTCGGCTTAACAAATACAGCAGGAATGAAGGAGATGAGTGGGGAAAAAAGGAGTTCAGGAGTCTACAATGAGATATTTAATTGCATATGGTATTGGGAGAATTTCATATCAAAAGGCTTAAAAGTTGTAACTGATTTTAGTTAAAAAACAAACACACACCACCACCACCACACTTTGTATTGTTTGTCTAAGGTCAGGGGTTAAATCATTGATGTTCTGCATATATCTGACATTCATGCTCAGAACTTTCAAGAAAAAAAAAAAAACTACAGCATTGATGTTGAGAAAGCACAGCAGAAAATATACAGTATATTTTTGTGTGTCAGCTGAAGAAGTTTTGAATCAGAACAGCAGTCATGATCCAAGTTTGTTGGTCCACCATAGAAAGTGTATCAGTTTATTTTCTTTCTCACTGGTGTGGGAGTGCTTTTTGTAAGCAACAAGGAAAAAACTGATCAAGAGACGAAGATCGCCTCTGAAATCATACGCTGTAGGCTCCTATGTTTGGAAAATACCTTCTTCATGCATATGGATAGTGAAGCAATATCTATAAGCTGTTGTCTGACAACCTTTTCCCTCCCCCCATCTCCTCACTTAATGATGTGTAAATCTTGTCTGACATACATTTTTTCCCCATTGTCATTGGGATACTTTATTCATGGGCTTATCAATCTGTGTGTGTGTGTGTGTGTGTGTGTGTGTGTGTGTGTGTGTGTGTGTGTGTGTGTCTCTCTCTCTCTCTCCCCCTCCTTCCCTCCCTCCCCCCTCCCTCCCTCCCTCCTCTCTCTCTCTCTCTCCCCCCCTCCCTCCCTCCCTCTTATAATTTTTTTTCTCTTATGACCCTCTTCGCCTTCCCTGCTCTTTCTTCTAACTGAATCAGTGAATGTACTACATTCACACATATGTGTCATTGTGAGGACAACTGCAGCCCATGTGTGCATACAGAACTGCTCCTTTTTTTTAATTAATTCTTATTGTATCCATACAGAATTGTCTGCTGTCTTACATAATTTTATCTACACGCCAGTAATGATATTTTATTTTATTTTTTATTTTATTTTATTTATTTTGTTGTTGTTGCCAGTGTTGAGGTTGACCCCTCTTCATGTGTATGGTGTGTGGTGAGATGTAAGACACTATTTTCTGTGTTAAGGGCTCCCCGTATCGTATGTTTATGCATTGTAGTCAGAGTCAGATTGGTGAAAAAATAATGCAGTAAATCATCAGAGGGGACAGACCTTAGCCGTGAAATTCTTCTTGGATAAAACATAGTGAAACATCAAAGACAAGATACATGTCTGCTGCAAATCTCTTCCTGATGATTTAAACGTAGTGTTGAATATCTCATCACCTGGCTTATTCATTGAACTTTTATGTAAAATCATTAACTTTTGTGTAGCCACTGACAAATAGTCAAAATAAATATTTTTCACCAGTACCCCCACCCTCTTCCTTTTTACCCGCTCAAAGGGGATGTGATGCACGCACACACACGCACGCACGCACGCACGCACGCACACATGCACACACTCACTCACTCACTAACACCCCCTCTCTCTCTCTCTCTTGTGCACACACAGCAACAAAAACAAAACAACAAACACAGCAACAACGAAACCCCAAAATAAAACACGCGCATGCACACACACACACACACACACACACACACATATGTAATTATATATATACACACACACACACTCACTCTCTGTCACACACACACACACACACACACACACATACACACACACTCTCTCACACACACACAACAACAACAAAAACAACACACAACAACACACACACACACACACACACACACACACACACACATATGCACACAGTCATAACATGTCATGGCAGCTAGTAGTGACTGTCCTTACATAAACAACCATTTTCATACCAGACACAGACAACCTTGAGGAACAGTATCAATGTTTGTCCCTGACATTTTATGATGCGCAGTTGCCATTTATGGATATTTTGTGTGAATAAGTGTAAACACAGTAAAGAGTTAAAAAAAGAAAAAGAAAAGAAAAGGGTGATGGTTGAAGTCGGAGAGACAGGTGACATAGTGAGGGAACAAAACTGTTGTCTTGTGAGTCTCAGATCATACTGTATTGGTTGTGTGTGTGTGTGTGTGTGTGTGTGTGTGTGTGTGTGTGTGTGTGCTGTGTGTGTGTGTGTGTGTGTGTGTGTATGTGCATGCGTGTGTGCGTGCATGATGTTATATTGAAATTTGATAATTAATGATGGGTGTGGGTGTGCAGCATTCAATGTGGGAGAATACAGGCGCGCAGCCACAAACTCTTACAGGGACCACAACTTCTTCCGGGCAGACAACAAAGAAGCTCAAGAACTCAGAACGTAAGCTTTTTTTTAATTTTTTTTTTTATTGTTGGTTTTTATCATTCAGTTTGCTGCAGAATTTATAGACAGTACCTATTATTATTATTATTTTGTTTTTGGAGATGTATTATTTCTAATGCTCAAATATTTGCACAAGCAAGAAAATGCCGAACCATGTCATACTGTCACGACGAGCCAGACTGATTACAAATCAGATTGTGTTAGATTTAAAAAAAAAGAATCAACCTTTAAAGATAATTATGGCATATAAAGGGACAATTTGCAAGAATGTGTGTTTGTGTATGTATGTGTGTGTGTGTGTGTTAGTGTGTCTCTGTGTGTGTCTGTGCAAGCATTGTAGATGTATGTGATTATATGCGTGCCTATGTGTGTTCATAGTATAAACTTAACCTGATTGTTGTTTTGCAGGAAATGTGCCTTGATGGCTGTAAATGATGCCTGCAAGTTCCTAGAGAATGGAGGAGAAGTGGCTGTAAGTACCTACATCCTTACCATCATCACCACCATTTCCGTTATTATTATGATCACACCATTGTTCTAGCACTTTTTCTAAATCCCCCAAAAGAAGTGACATCAGATAGGTGTGAGAGAAAAAAACTGAGATTCAGAATGTTATTTTTGTCTTTGAATGATTTCTTCTTTTTCTTCTTCTTGTCTTCGTCAGATGATTTTAATGCTCAAGTGTTTGCATAGGCAAGATATAGAAAAAAAAGGCCAAACTGTACTATGCCACATCACATCTTACCACATTGAACTGTGCAAAAAAAAAATTACAGACATGCCTAGTACTACAGTTCCTTAGAGGTTCCTGTGATTCAAGCTCCCAGACTACAGTATTACGGGTCAGGTCAGCAAAAAAACAACAACAAACAACTACTACGATCTTGTCAACCACAAAACCTACAGTTTTGTCTGCTGTGCCTTGTCATCAAAGGTGTTCTTGAACACATGTAGGAATCACTTGATGCCAGTACCAAAAGTATCTTCACTTGTGCAGATAAATGGCATGGAGAAAACGGCACAAAACTTATTCTGAACTAGAAGTTAACAGAAAGGAAAGCTTAATCAAAAGCTTGCCATCAGTGGCAGTAAAAACAAAAAAATAAGAGAGGGTCTCATGTTCATTTATGGAAATGCTACCATGTTCATGCTTTTGAAAACTTCCATTATACTACAGAAAATTGTTGTTCAGCTACAGGGGGATGTTTTGGGTTGAGGCAGGTCTGGAATGGTTAAAGGGAACGGGAAAACAGACAGATGTTTGCATGCTTACATGAGGACCAGCTGTATTCACTGGCACACACACACACACACACACACACACATACAAACACAAACACACACCCTTACACATTCTTGCACACACACACACACACACACACACACACACTCTTTGCACCCATGTGCATGTGCATACACACACACACACACACACACACACACACACACATGTTCACTCAAGACAGGAAGAAAGGAGTGGAATATCTCTCTCTCTCTCTCTCTCTCATTTTTGACTCACTTGTGTAAACAAAGTGAGTCTATGTTTTAACCCGGTGTTCGGTTGTCTGTGTGTGTGTGTGTGTCCATGGTAAACTTTAACATTGACATTTTCTCTGCAAATACTTTGTCAGTTGACACCAAATTATGCATAAAAATAGGAAAAATTCAGATCTTTCCAGTCATCTTGTTTAAAACAATATTGCACCTCTGGGATGAGCACAAAAAAATAAAAAATGAAGCCTAATTATATGCAAACTGCATTTACTGTTATATTTTTTGTATTCTCAGAACTTGGCACTTTGATCTGATATTCTGACCCAACAACAAGAGCAGTCATTATTATCATTTTTTGTTCAAACAGGAACTTCTTTTGCTAAGCATGGAAGTTTTATTTATTTTGCAAACGTTTTGGTGCAGTTAGTATAAAAGGGAAATTACTCTGTAATTAATGCTAGGGGACTTAATTCGCTTTAAACTGATCTTTCTCATCTTTAACATTACATTTTGAAATTATACTCAATACATAAAAAGCTTGGATTTTTTAAAAAGTGTATCACAAGTGAGTCTTGAAGGCCTTGCCTGTCTTGTTTTTTTTGGAGTAAAGGAGAAAACTTTGTGGTCGAGGACAGTGAAAGCAGAGAAAGACTGAGAACAAGTGAAATGTGTGAATAAAATTGTATATTCCAGTTTGATGGAAAATTCAGATATGTTTAGCCTTTGAAACAATTTTATGTGTTGGTTATTGATCCCATCAAAAAGAGGTACAGATGCAGATGAATGTATGCCAGAGAGAGAGTGAGAGAGAGAATTTCTTAATGTATTACAAGTAATTGATCCAAGGAAAGGGAGATTCTGAAATAAACAAACTTGTGTTTGCTGCCCGGTAATTGGAAAGGCACAGCTCTCGGTGTATTTGTATGTGTTCAGGTATTTGATGACAAGAGGGAAGAGTGAGAAATACAAGAGAGTGTGAGAAATAACTGACGCGAAAAAATTTGTGTACGTTCAGGTGATTGATGCCACAAACACGACCCAGGAAAGACGGAGGCTGCTTGTCCACCACTGTACAGAACTGCACCAGTTCAAGCTGTTCTTTGTTGAGTCTGTATGTGATGATCCCAACATCATTGAAGCCAATATCCTGGTGCGTTGCCGGTCACTCATGAGAGTTGTTTGTTGAGTGGTGTGAATAGCCATTAGGTTATGCCGTTAGGGTTCGTAAGTTGTGTGTTGGGATATTGATTGTTGCTGTTTGGGTTTCTAAGTGGGGTGTTGGGATATTGATTTTTGCTGTTTAGGTTGGGATATTGTTTGTTGCTGTGTTGTACTTCGTTTCGATGGGTGTTCTTTAGATTGCTTATGTGGATGTAAATTTATGTATTGTATTTACAGAAAGTTTTTATTTTACTGTGTTGGTTTATTTTGTGTGCACATTCATTTGCATTTATATTGCAGTGTGTGTACTTGTGGATGTCTGTTTACTGTGTGAACGCATGTGTGTGTGTGTGTGTGTGTGTGTGTGTAGAGCATATTTGTGCCTTTGTTTTTGTTTTTCTTTTTATAGTGATTATTTATATATCTGATTTGTAGTATTGTTTTGGTGTTTATAGATTTTTTTTCTCTTCTATGTCCTCATGTGCTGTTGTGTGGTATCTCCATCATATGGAGAGATTGCATATTATTATTATTATTATTATTATTATTATTATTATTATCATCATCATTATTATTGTGTCTGTCTGGTTCATGTGTTTTTAGTTTGTGTGTTCACTGTGTTGATATGTTTCACACATATTTTTTTAAGGTGCTTGTGTGTTTTGCTGTGTTGCTTGGATTTTTGTGTGTTTTTTTTCTTTATTTATTACTTCTTTTTTTGTGTGTTGTTGTCTCAGTTGTTTTTGTTTGCTGCACTTAACCCATTAACTGCTGAAGCTGGGTAAAATGAGATCAGTGTTGCATCAATCAGAACTGCATTTTCTACATTTTGTACACTTATAAGTGGACAGATGCTTTGTAGTCCGAAGAGGAGGAAGTCAAGATTCAGAGAGTTGACTGGACCTGTAAGCTCTGTCATAGTGAGTTGTCAGCCCTTCATGATGAGGATACTAGTCTGCAGCAGTCAAATGGTTAATGAGTACATTTGTGTTTATAAGGTTGTGTATTCCAGTTTTATTGAGTTTTTTTCCCTCCCATACCTTCATATGTCCACATCTGTTGGAATATGTGTGGAAATGTTAGATCAGTATTCATTTTGTTGTACGTTTTTTTTGGTAATGCACTTTATGGGTTTATTAGTGGTGCTTTCAGTAGTGGTGGGGAGAGGACATGTGTTGTTCATGGTAGTTCACACAGCACCACATATATTTTCATTTCACCTTCAATACGACAGTCACAGCTTCACACTGATTCAGCAGGTCTTTGGATGGATGGAATATATTTGCTTCCCTATTTATGTAATAGTCATGTTTGGTGAAGAAAACTGCACTAGCATTCTGCCAGTTAGTCTCACTTACAGATGAACAACTGCTCTTGCAGTCTTAGGTGTTGAAAATGTGTAAAGATCTGCCAGTGTGACCACTCGGCACTGAGTTGAATACAGTACTGTCAGCCTTTCTGTAGTGGATGGAAAACAATGGCCAGATGATACCCTGTGCAGTGTGATGATGAATAACTGATTGGTCCCATGACTGGCTTTGCTTCACACTTGTCTGCAACTGTGGCATCTCAAGCGAGTGCATCACTTGCTGACAACATAGACAGTGACAGCAGTGTGTTTACCACTGCTGAAGTCGTAGGAATGTTAAACACAGAAGGTTCTAACACTGGAAAGAGGTGGATGAAGATAAAGAGTACAGCATTACTGATGATGAATGTTTGATAGACCAGGAGATTCCAGACACTGACTTGACAGGCATGGAGATTCATACACTGACTCGACATAATAGGCAAGAGAGAGAGAGAGGGGTTGAAGGGAGTGGTGGTGGTGGGGGAGGTGTGTGTGTGTGTGGTATCTTGCATGTCATCAAGTGGGTCAGGAAATAGGACAGCATAGGAGTGCATGATATTCAGTGAGGGTGAATGTTTATGATTCATACTGCAAGACTGACATGAAAACTTTTAGTTTCTTTCCAGCTGTGCCGACTTTTTATTATAATTTTTTTTATATTTTTATAGCTTCTCTAGCTTAGACGTGTCAGATGAGTGCCATGACCTCATCAACTTTTTCATTGAGATATTGACTACCTGCTGACTTTCTGGATTTCATTTTCAAGGAGGGAAATAGATGTGCGCATGGAAATCTAGTTTTATTTAGTGAGTTGTATTGCCAAGGACACAGTGTATGTTGGTGTACGATAAAACTTAATGTGAAGTTAAGATGGTTTTTCCTCTCCTGGTACAGTTTAATTTTGAGCTAAGATGATCAGTGTATTTTTTTTTAAACATGTACTAAAACACCTTGATGGTAATTCTTTCAGAAAGTTTCTTTTTCTGACTTGGTCTTTTGTATTTTGTGCGATTTGTTCTCATTCCTTTTTCTGTGCTTTTTGTTGGGGGGTGGGAGAAAACTGGCCATTAAGGGTAATTAAAAAAATAAGAAAAAAGAAAGGGGTTGGTAGTTGTTAAGGTTGATAGTTACTTGTTTATGCTTTTTGAATGACAGGGGGACAGATAGTTTTTCTTGGGAAAATTTTGGCAAACAGGTTGTGTGTGTGTGTGTGCGTGTGCTGTGTGTGTGTGTGTGTGTGTGTGTGTGTGTGTGTGTACACATGTGTGTGTTTGTATGTCTGTGTATGCATAGGAAGAGATAGAGACAAGGACGTGAAAGTAGCGTGGGTGTGTATTTCCTATGTAGGGTTAACGGAAAGGAGTCTGCTTCAGTAGGTCTTATTTAAAAAAGAAATACAGCAAAAAAAAAAAAAAAAAAGAAAAAGATGTCAGAGGAAGAAAAAAAACAGCGTGGTTGTTGATTAGATTTTTACGTTAGGATTCCTTCTTCTTTTTCTTTTTTCTTTTTTGATGCCAAACTAAACCAGAAAGTTTCCAACTTTCATAATGTAGCCCAGACACAACAACTGGTAGCTGAAAGCATGAGCTGAAAGTATGTCATTGTTGCTCAACATTTTGTCACCAGGAGGTGAAGGTGTGCAGCCCAGACTACGTGGGGCAAGACAAGAACGAGGCGGTGACCGACTTCCTGCAGAGAATCGAACACTACCGACAGACCTATGAGACCATGGACTCCAAGACGGAGAGGGATTTGTCCTACATCCAGATTTTCAACCAGGGCGAGAGGTTCATTGTCAACAAACTGGCTGGTGGGTTTTTTTAGTTTAAAAAAAAATTTTTAGCGTGGGGTGTATGCAGTTATGAGAAAGTTAGTAGAGAACTGGTTTATCATAGCAGAGAAGCAATGTATAATTTCCAATTTTGAAAACAGAAACAGAAGAAAATATGGTGAGAAATATCAACTGTAGTGTAACTCACTTTTATTATGTTTTTTTTTTTTTTCTTTTGGTATGAGTCTATGACTAGAACCTGTGTGCACCAGAAAACTTAATTTCAGATTGAAACCAAAATCCCAATGGATTTTCTTCTCCATATGAATGTGTATGGAAGACTTATTTAATTTAATTTTTTGTTGATAGAATTTAGACATGACAATTTGGTTTAAGCTGGGAACACAGTTAAGTGTTTTTCATTTTCTAAAGCATTATCAACTGTCTTCATTAATGATTCATGTAAATTATTGTGGAAATGTTTCATTTGATACCAGTCTTGATGATAGGGCATGAATAAGATAAGAGATGAAGATTAATTCTCTTGATGTATTTCAGACAGTATACAAGAAGTTGTCAGTATTGAGTTTGCATCTCTTTGGGGGAGAAAGTGACAATGAAAATTGTGTCACAGGTCATTTACAAAGTCGTGTGGTGTACTACCTGATGAATATTCATGTGCTACCCAGGACTATCTATTTGACACGGGTAAGTACAGTTTTTGTGAACATAGTTTCCAGTGTATTTAAAATGATGCAGGTTTAACCCACTAGCTTCATTCAGCTTTTTCATTCCCATCACCATTTCCCCATCACAAATTCCTTCATGCACATTCCTCTGCTGCCACTGTTAACCCCCCCCCCCCCCTCGTTTAAGTCTGGAAGTCTCAGAAAAAGGAGAGAACCATTTGCAATGTTGGAAAAGTCTTTAAAAAATGTTTTGCCCTTTGGCATCTGGAAACGTCTTTGAGTTTTGACAAAACCCTTGACCACTCTCATTCAACAAAGAGCTTACCTGTATCATTCAACAAAGACCTTAAGTTAATGCATTTAGAAACAATTGAAAAAACTAAAATGGTGAAAATTGAACCACATCAGGATATCTACTTGTCTGTTTCATCAGCAGTATTGTAGACACATTTTAGATTTAATTTATCTTTGTTCTTGGTATGGGAAAAAAAATCACTCTGGTCTGGACAAGATCAGGAAAAAGTATGGAATTTTGTTTGGTCACATCTGAGGTAACCCTGTTTAATATTGTGTTTATGTGATTGTAAGTTCAGATAGGGCTCAACACTTGGCTTATACCAGAGATTGACATTAGCTTACAGTTAGGCAAACAGCTGAGTGAGAGATGTATGATCAATGGTTTCTTCACTGCAGTGGGAGTTCATTTATAGATAAGTCATTTGTGAAGAACTGTGACTCTCACACTAGAAGGCAAGATTGCACTGGCTCTAAGTGCTGCAGTCTTTGGGGATAGTTGGCCTTTGGGAACCATCCCAATGCTGACTGCCCTAAATCCCTGTTGGGCGAGAAAGTGGGGATGTAACTTGGGCAAGACTGTCTCCATTATGATATATTCTAGCCGAGATAGTTGGGACAGCTGTTGCCTCCTCTGTTGTTCTGATGGTCTTAGCTGGACATGACTGACTGTCAAACATGCATTACCAGTTCATTTCAAATGGAAATGGACCACTATCAGTGAATATTGGTGTTGCAGCATGGAGAAAGCATGATGAACCTGCAGGGGAAGATTGGGGGAGACAGCGACCTGTCTGACAGAGGGTGGAGTGTAAGTGCTTTTCACTTTTCAGCTCTGTGTGTGTGGGTGTGGGTGTGTGGGTGTGAGTGTTTGTGTATGTGGGGATGAGGGGGTTGTATGTGTTAGTGTGTGTGATTGTGTGTGTATTTGTTTTGTTTGTGTGTGTATGTTGAGTTTGTGTATATGTTGTGTGTGTGTGTGTGTGTGTGTGTGTGATGAATTTATTATGTGCCAAGTGATATCAGTTGCTAAGACTTCCATGTTTATAGGTGATTGTATTTGTGATAAAGTTCAGGCATACATTCATACAAATGCATGCACAAACAGTCATATAAACACACATGCATGCATGCAGGCAGACACATACATGCCCACATACACCTGCATGCATTCATGCACACACGCAAGCATGCATGCACACAGGCACACGTGCATGTTTCCTTCTAGATAGTTTTGGTTTTGTTTTGTCGTTCTCTTTTTTTTTTTTCAAACATATTGGACTGTGTATTGAAATCCTTTTATGTCTCTTGCAGTATGCTGAAGCACTGGGTCGATTTGTGGAAGAGGAGAATATACCACAGCTCAAAGTGTGGACCAGTGAACTGAAACGTACCATCCAGACCTCTCGCTACATTGATGCTCCCAAGGAACACTGGAAAGCCCTGAATGAGATTGATGCCGTGAGTCAGTCACTGTGTGTGTGTGTGTGTGTGTGTGTGTGTGTGTGTGTTTGATGCATGTGCATGTTTGTGTTCATGTTCCTCATTAAAAACCTTACTAGCCAAGGGTATGAAACGAGTACACTTAAACATAAATTCAGTTCCTCATACACTGATACAGACAAAAATAGAATTTACATTTCAGCCCATGCATTGATGAAAATGGCAAGCAGAATATATACTGTTTTGTAGTTCAAACACTTGAATTGAAAAAAAAAGAGTATTGTTTTAGAAACTTTGTTTTTAGCGCAATCTTAAGACATATTTCTCAGTTGTTGCAAGTGAACAGTGAAGAGTGAAAAATAGTCCATTGAGTCTGTGAAACATACACAGTACCTGTTGTGTGTTATAAAACCGGAACTCGTCCCACATCATTGTCATTGGTGTGCATGTGTTGGGGCTCATGTACGTTTATGTGTATTTGACTGTGCTTTGATATCTGTGAAACTGCATGTTTGGTGCATATCTGTTATGCATATGTGTGTGTATGTGTGAATGTGTGTCTGCATGTTTTACATTTATTTGCTTATTTTAATATTTATGGTCATTGTTGTCTTTTTTATTTATTTATTTTATTATCATTATCATTATTATTATTATTATTATTACTTTTTTTTTCTTCTTTTTTTTTATATATAATTATTATTTATCTATTTATTTATTTATTTATGTACGCTTATAGTTGACTTCATCAAGTTTTTGCGCCTTATACATATTATCAGTAGTAGTTCTTTTTTTTATGTATTTATCTATTATTTATTTATTCTTTTTTTTTCTTTTTTTTTCTCAAGGCCTGACTAAGCACGTTGTGTTATGCTGCTGGTCAGGCATCTGCTTGGCTGATGTGGTGTAGCGTGTATGGATTTGTCCAAACGCAGTGACGCCTCCTTGAGCTACTGAAACTGAAACTGTCATTGGTGGTTTTGTGGGAATGTAATTCACACCTTTGAAATCTTCTTCATGATAGGAACTGGACTCACTTATTGGGGATGGGTGGCTTTGTTGTAGATGTATATATGGCCATGGAGACAATACCTATATTGTTCTTCTTATGATGAATGGTGTATTTGTGTGTGTTCCAGGGTGTGTGTGAAGGCATGACATACGAAGAGATCCAGGAGAAGTATCCTGAGGAGTTTGCTCTACGGGATCAAGACAAGTTTCATTATCGCTATCCCAGCGGGGAGGTAGGAACCATGTCTGTTAACACATTGATGTAAAGTAGAGAACACAAGTGCAGTTTCATCTAATAAATGCCATTGTTCATTTGTAGTTTTGAGAACATTTTTTGGGATTACTTAAAAGTGATGCGAGTGGAACTGCAGCAGCAACTTTGTGTTAATTTTCTGAATGTTCACACATCTACATGTGTGTTTATGTGTGTTTGATGACGTATGATATGTGCACGCATGTTTGCTTGTATTCTCATTTTATCTTTATCCCTCTGAATCAGAGCTGTTCATGTGTATGAATGACTGGTATGTAAGAGCTTTGATTTTTTTTTTCTGCACAAGATTTAGCACTATTTGAATGTTATTATTGCCATTCAGGCTTCGAATTTGACTCTTTTTTTGAGTGCCAGTCGGGCACTCTGGACAAAACATTTGAGTGCCCAAGTATGGTTTTGGGTGGCAGTGTAATAAAATGAAATAAAATGTGCCGAGGAAAGTCTTTCTGCCAGGCTTCATTGTACATGCGCTGGCGCTTTGATTTGTACTCCTGCTGTTTATTCTTATTGTCATCCTGAGCTTTCGTCTCTGCTTCGGGAGCCTTTCTTTTAACATTGAAGATGGGAAACATTGTTTGTTGCTACGTTCCTTGAACATCAACATCCTATAGTGTACGCACAAAGATGCTGCTCAGTGTTCGAGCTTGTTTCTTGATGTGTCTTTTGATTAATTTTCTTTCGCCTCTGTCAATTTTTGAATGCCAACTGGGCACTCTCAGCAGAAAATTTGCGTGCCTGAGTCAACTTTTCGTAGCATTTGCGCCTGCTAAATTCGAACACTGCCATTATTATTATTTTATTTATTATTTTAATTATTTCATATGTATGTTTTCAGTCTTATCAAGATCTGGTGGCTCGTCTGGAACCTGTGATATTGGTGAGGATTTTTTCTCCTGTTGTTTTTTTGTTGTTGTTGTTGTTGTTGTTTGTTTTGTGTTTTAGACTGCCCAATTAAAGACTACCATTACAATAACTCAAGGGAAATAACTTTATCCAAGGACAGTACAGGGAAAAAAAATCCTGTTTTACGTTTTCACATTCAGAATATTTGCGAAATGATAAAAACAATATTTCAGGTTTTATTACAATTTCACAATTAACACACTGTCCATTTCTGTTAGACATATACTTCGCAGTGATGTGTACATAATATTATGTGTGAGTATAATTGTTCATCTTTTTGTCCACTTTATTTTGTTTTAAATGTCATGCACTTTGAACCATATGAAATATTGCATTGGAGATGCCCAGTTATTATTATTATGTTTTATATTGATTTGTCATGTATTTAAGTTTTGATTATTTTTATGCATGTTCACTGTTGTTGACAGTCTGGCAGGGGTGGTAGTGTTTACTGGTGTCTTCTGGCCCATAATTACTTTTTATTGATACTTTTATAATTCTTATCTTTGGTCAGAGACCAAGCTCTAAGTGCTTTACAAACACGTAATTTGCACAATAGGATGCCTTTAGACATTCACCATTCTTTTTCTGTGTCATTCAGTAAGCATGGGTGCAGCTCCTCTGGGGATGGAAATCGTTTTTTTTTTAAGATATTCATAAAAAATGTAACATCCATTTTCTTGTAGAAAAACAAAAAGCCAACAGGCCGTTCTGTGTCATTTGCCAAAGACCTGTCACAAAACTTGAACAGAAGTGCTCTTTTGAAAGCATTGGTCTGTTGTTTGCGGAAGACAATTTAAAAAAAAAAGTAAATGGAAGTGCGCTTTTGAAAGCATGAGTACATGTTCTGTGTTTGTAGACCGCTTAGTGAAGAGACTTTGAGAGGAGAGTGACTTGTCAGAGCACCTTAATTGAAGTCATAGGTTTCCTGATGGTCGATTGAAGTCGAGCTTGCATTTGTCAAAATACCAGTCATGACAGAAGGCGATCCGTACGTGGCATGTGTTGATGCCACTGTGAAAAACAAATTTCACACACACACAAGCACACACAAGCACGCACGCACACACACACAAACACACACACACACACACACACACATGCACGTGTACATGCGCACAGACAGACAAACATACGTGCACATATAGATACACTCATGCACCGTCACACGCATCTCCATCCCTGTCTATATCCAAGGGCCATGGGTACATCTGGTTGACCCTATTGGTCACTTGGCAAAAGCTGCAAACTTTTGCCATTTTACCCCGAAGTATCATTGTAGCAGTTGTAACAACAACTTGGTGGCAAATGACATCAACGCTTTTTTCTGAAATATGTCAGCCGTTAATGCGGCTATACACTTTATGGCGACAGTTTACTTTATTTAGATCTCGGATCTGTTGCCGATTTACCAAAGGTACACTCATGCATATACACAGATTGAATGTGCGTGCAGGCGCAGGCACACACATGTAGGCTCTCTTTCACATGGCAGGATTGGGACCACACAGTCGAGCATCATCAGTGCACTTCTCAGATCCGGGAGTGTTGCTGAAATTTCCTGACCAACACTGCAGGTGTCTGTATCTCTCAGCCTGGTTCAGACCAGGATATATTACGAGAGTAGAGCCTTGTCAAGCAGTCCCAAACTGAATGGCCCACCTTAACAGCATCGTCTTCACCTCCTTTATCATTTATCATCATGGAAATACAGAAAATGAAATGTCCCAAATTCTGGGGCACAAACAAAAGGAAAAGAAAAGAAGTTAATTGTTGTTGACAACATGGCAGGAGCTGGAACGTCAGGAGAACGTGATGGTGATCTGCCATCAGGCAGTGTGCAGGTGTCTTCTGGCCTACTTCCAGGACAAAACGGCAGGTAAGTCAGGCGGTTGGAAAGACCACTGCAGACATACCTTGTTACTCTTAAGACCACCACCAAGAATTTTTTTTTTTTTAATTTAGATAATTTTATCATTCAAAGTCCAGTTCTAAAAAACAGTCCTAATGTTTTGCTTTTTTCTCTCCACTTACCATGGTTGTCTGCAGTCTTGTCTTTCTCCCAACCAGAAGCCTGTGTTTTTTTGTTTTGTTTTTTTACCATTGGGTTTTATGTGCTTTCCTCTTTCCAGTCCAGAGATTTTTTTTTCCCTTTGCTATTTTGCTTTTCTTGTGACACCATTGCTTTCAGCAATATTTAATCAGACGATTTTTTTTTTTTTTTTTTTTTTTTTGCACAAGTTAAGCAGAAATGTTTGAACTTGATATGTGTATTATAGCAGAGCAAGTATGTGCATATGTGTCGTCAAGGTGTTGAAAAAACAAGAAGCTCCTGTGTCAGAGAACAGGCAATTAAAAAAAACAGACCTTGATGTGTTGTGCTGTGACAAGGAAATACAGGGGTACGAAGGTAGGGACTGAAAGCCATTGTTGATGAGTGCCGATGTGACACGAGCAAGTCTGGAAAGGACAAATGAATGTGTAAATTGACAGGGTAAAAAACAAAAAAACAAAAAAAATGTTTGAGGTAAAAGAATGACAGAATGAGCATAAGATAAGCTGAGGATCAATGGAATGAGTATGAGTAAGGCTGTGGAAGAGAGAGAGAAAGAGAGAGAGAAATGAAACAAAATCTTACTTAAGCGGGGTAATGAGAAAAAAATGTGCATGCTTTTTTTTCACCCAGCAAAAGATTAGAAATGAATGAATATAAGCAAATCTTTGGGCACGGACTCTTACGCCACCAGGTTTCTGGGTGTTGACCATTTCAGTTTGCCAAATATTTTAACTTGATGCTTTCAGTCACATGCGGACTTTTCCACTTCAGATACAGTCAAGAGGGGGTGGGGGGGGTCAGTCAGTTTCCTCTTGTGTGGGAGAGTTGGTTGCAGCTGTTAAGTTTTGTTACATGTGAAAAACGGTCCTTTTTACATGACCCCACTATGTTGACTGAAGTTGCCTATGGTGGTGAGCTGTCCAGTTGCCTATGGCAGTGAGCTGTCCACTTGACTAAAGTTGCCTGTGGTGGTGAGCTGTCCACTTGACTAAAGTTGCTATAGCAGTGAGCTGTTCACTTGACTAAAGTTGCCTATGGTGTTAAGCTGTCCACTTGACTAAAGTTGCCTGTGGTGGTGAGCTTTCCCGTTGACTAAACTTGCCTGTGGTGGTGAGCTTTCCAGTTGACTCAAGTTGCCTGTGGTGGTGAGCTGTCCACTTGACTAAAGTTGCCTGTGGCGGTGAGCTTTCCAGTTGACTAAAGTTGCCTATGGTGGTGAGCTTTCCCGTTGACTAAAGTTGCCTGTGGTGGTGAGCTTTCCAGTTGACTCAAGTTGCCTGTGGTGGTGAGCTTTCCACTTGACTAAAGTTGCCTGTGGTGGTGAGCTTTCCAGTTGACTAAAGTTGCCTATGGTGGTGAGCTTTCCAGTTGACTAAAGTTGCCTGTGGCGGTGAGCTTTCCACTTGACTAAAGTTGCCTATGGTGGTGAGCTTTCCAGTTGACTAAGTTGCCTATGGTGGTGAGCTTTCCCGTTGACTAAAGTTGCCCGCGGTGGTGAGCTTTCCAGTTGACTCAAGTTGCCTGTGGTGGTGAGCTGTCCACTTGACTAAAGTTGCCTGTGGCGGTGAGCTTTCCAGTTGACTAAAGTTGCCTGTGGTGGTGAGCTTTCCAGTTGACTAAAGTTGCCTATGGTGGTGAGCTTTCCAGTTGACTAAAGTTGCCTGTGGTGGCAAAAGAGTTGATTAAAGTGGGCTTGGCGGTAGGAAGGTTGGAAGTGACACAGGGAAGTACTGGGCAAGCTTATTCAAGGAGAGAAGAAAAAAAAAAATGGATAGAGTGAACTGAAGCAAGCTTATTCAAGGAGAAAAGTCAAAGAAAGATGGATAGAGTGAACAGGGCAGAAAAGGCACTCCAACAGAGAGGAGGAAAGAATAAATGCAAGGAGACCTGTGAGAGGTTGTGATGAATTCGGCCCGTTTGTGTGAGGGCAGTGTCTGTGAACCAGTCTTATAAAAAACAAACATGAGAAGTTAAAGATGGGATGTAACATATTCCAGATATTATTGTGAAGATGAGGATGGCTTGGAAATGAATAGATGGTTGACAGAAACCAGTGGGAGCAAGGGGGAAAAAAGAAGCAATGATCTATTTTCCATTTGAATAAATCATTGAAATGAATAAAAGGGAATTTTTTTAAACCCTTTTGAACAACATGTTTAATTTTTTTTAAGTGGGAGTAGGTGGCTGTATTATTGATCAATTTAACAAATAGCAGTGTGTAGCAAAATAGCTACTGATTAACTACTGTGAATATTTTTTTCCTTATTCACAAGATAGACAATTTTCTATTACTGTTTACTATGAGTATGTCCATTCGTTATTTTTACTTTAGCACTGGTGGACAATATATTGTGTATACTTTCATTCATTCCCTATTTACTACATTCAGAATTAGTTATTTACTGCTGTAACAATTAGCAAAGTATGTAGAAACAGATGTGTCATTGATATTTTCATTCCTTTTAGATGGCACTGGAAACCAGTCTTGAACCATACCTTAGAACAAGAAATGATGACAATTGTCCATGTTTTCCTTGAAAAAAAAAATCATTTCTCAGGGTTTTGTTTGGCCCCATTTATGATTCTCTGTGTGTTCCATTGTTAGAGACGTCTTACTTATTCTTGGGTTGTAGTGTTGTTGTTGTTTTTTTATTTATATTTATTTGTATAATTAAGGGAAAGCAGAATGTATCCTTGAGCTGTTTTAGAAAGCATAAACTCCAGTTGTGCTCATCCCTTCACAAGCATGTACAAGATAGAAACCCATAACCATACTCAAAGTGGCAACCTTAGAAGCAGCTTAGGCTTTGTTGTTTCCCCCAAACCATCTCTCAGTGCTTCATGGCTTTCATACTGACACTATATATTCTTCAAAGCTGTTGCAGTAGTCACTGGGGTGCACTTTTTAAATGGCTTAACAGGTGAAATATCTGTTATTACAAAGTTTGTTTCATGTTTTGTTTTTGTGGGCTCACGTGTGTGAACAGTCTATGTAAACACCCTGTTTTGATTGTGTGTGTGTGTGTGTGTGTGTGTAAAACTAACGTAAGCATTTTTCTTCTGGAACTACTTTTGTTTTCCAGCATAAAACTTGGCGTGATTGTTGGTGTCAATTATCATGGTGTTTTAAGATGTCAGCATCCAGAAATGAGTACATTTCAGCCACCTTGTCACTATTAGATTATTAATGTTTTCTTGCTCATCACAAACTCTTACTGCTTGGTAAGGAACTACTTAAAACACTGATTAATATCTACAGTGTGAAAGGTTATCATTAAAAACATTTTAAAATATTGAATAATTCTGATCAGTATTGATGTGTCATTGAATGTCTGCTTCTTCTCCTCCCTCAGCTCTTAAGAGTTTGGGTGTCGCACAGAAGAATTGTTCACCAGATTCCTCCAGGTCTGTTTGTTATGTGTCGAAGCCTGGGTCTCTGCAAGTGGTTTTCCTGACCTTTCTGTAATGTTGTCTGGCCCTCCATCTCCCTCCCACAGCAGTTCCTGGAGGATTGTTTTAGCAAGGCATTTAGATCTTATTTGATCATACCAGTGTAGCTTTCTTTTCTTAACTGATTATTGCAGATCTTCATCCGGGCCTGTGTGCTGTTTGGTGATTTGGTGCACTTGTTCATAGGTGATGTGATCAGTGTATCTCATGTTTAGTATGTAGTGATAACACCTCATTTCTATGGCTCGAGTCCTTTCCAAATCTGTTGTGAGGGTCCATATCTTGCATGCATACAGGAGATGGAATATACCAGTGCAATTAGGCGTTTGATCTTGTGTTTCATAGAATGGGTTTCAGTCTGGACAGTGCATATGTTGTCTTTGCTACCCTTGATAGGATTTCTGGTTTGGATCCCTCATAGTTGATGATGGATTACTGGACATAGCTGATGATGGATTCTTGGGCATTTATATCAGCAGTGAGAGTGGTGTTTTGGCTTGCCATCAACTTTGTCTTTTTGGCGCAGATTTCCATACCATATTTTGGTTCATTCAGTTTTTTTAACAGGCTGGGTGAGTTCTTGCTCATTACCTGTCAAGCCGTCAATGTCGTCTGGAAAGTGAAGATTTGTGATAGTTCTTCCTCCATTGCTGACTGTGCTGACATGATCTTCAAGTGCATCAGTCATGATGCATTCCAGATATATGTTGGCAGACAGAAGGCAGCCCTGACAGACTCCAACTGAAGTATGGAACCACTCTCTAGTAGCACCCTGTGTGAGTACTGCAGGGATCGTTTTGAGTATAGTTGCTTGATGGTGTTGATAAGCTTTTTCCTGATGTTAATTTTTTTCATTGTGGCCCTTAGTGCTTCTTGCAAGACTGTCAATACCTTCTTGAAGTCTATGAAGACATGGCAGAATTTTTCACAAAGGCTACACAGGTCAAAGATTTGTTTGATGGTACTTCTGTTTTTGGGGGAATCCAGCCTGTTCTTCAGCAATGATGGCACCTGCTGGCGGCTGTAATCTGTTCAGAAATTATTTTTAGCATTACTTTGCTAGCATGGCTGATCAAACTGAAGGTGCAGCAGTTCAGGCAGTGTTGGAGATTGGGTCAGTGCCAGATTAGTGAAAACTTGTTTGAATTTTTTGTGTGTGTTTGCAAATTTAGTTGCTGTATGAATTTAAGACAGTGGGTCAACAATCTTTGTGCGTGATTAAAATGAAAGGAGGTTTGAGATGTACCATCTCCATTACCATGTGCAACTGCACTTCTGATATTGTTCGCAGCATATCAGCAATAGAACAAGGGGTTTGAATTCACCAGACCAAACTTGTTGAGTATGTATATGGGCAGTAGACCAGCTGACACTCACTGGATTTCTGTTGAATATAAAATTCTAGAATGATGCATCAGTTAGATACAACATTTTTTCCTGACTGGGTTTCCAGTTCTCTGCGCAAAATGACTTACTTTCCACTGTGTACACAGATATTGCTGGACTTAATGATATCTTAGATTTGTTACCCACTACATCAATAGAAATTGCTCAAAAACAGTGAGTTTTGTTATTCACTACATCAGCAGAAATTTGCTCAGAAATGGTGTGTTTTATCGCCGTTTTATCCACAAATTGCACTGGCTCTTAGAGCTGCAGCCTTGTGGGCAGGTTGGCCTTTGGGGACCATCCCACCGCCGACTGTCCTAAAACCCTCTTGGCCGAGAGAGTGGGGATGTACTTGGGCAAGACACTCTCCACTATAATCAAATTCTAGCCCAAATAGTCAGAACAGCAGTTGTCTCCTCTGCTGTTCTGATGGTCATAGTTGGACACGACTGACTATCATATATAAACTTATCCACTACATTAGAAATTCCTTCAGAAATGACAAGTTTTATAGTCATGTTAACCATTACTTAAGTAGAAATCTGCCCAGAAACTATGAGTATTATAGTGATAACAAAAATAATGTATGTTTAAGATGTGCCCTTTCTAAGAGCTCATGGTGCTTCACATGAAAGAAAAAGTTACAAATAGCCATGTTGTCCACATCAGCAGAAATCTGTTGGCAGCATGAAAATTGATTCAATTGTGATTGTCAAAATGAGGGTCGACAGTGCTTTACATATGTTGAAAAATATTCTCAAATGAGACAGACCTTCAACAGACTCTTCATTATAATGGAATTAATTTCTGTAAAAGCTAAAAAAAAAAAAAAAAAAAAAAGGATTCTGATTGACGACAGCACAGTGTGAAAAAGGAAGAATTAAAAAAAGTACAATAAGATTAAAAGAAAACAAAAACAAAACAAAAATAGCCTCTAGCTATTGCTGTTAAATTTAAAAAAGAAATATATGTCTCAGAGTTCTGGAGGAATGGTTTGTGAAATTAGATTAAAAATTTTATGCATGGTTGGAGAGTTTATCAAAAAAGAAAAAAAAAAGGTTTCAGTTGGAAAAGAAAAAAAAAAGGGACTACAGATATGGAGACTTTATAATCTTACCTTTCTTTTCTTATATTTCTCTCTTTCTTTTCCTGTGTGTCTCTGTTCACGTGAGCCATGAAGTCATCTCCTTTATTTGTGGGTTGCGACTCCCATGTTCACCTGTCTACATAATTTTGATTTTACATAAGTATGACAACCCTACCATGTAGGCAGTCATACTCCATTTTTTTGATTGGAGGGGGGCCATGGGTGTGCATGCTGAGTTCGTTCTTGTTTCCATAACCCACTGAACCCTAATTGGATAACGAGATCTTGAACGTGCGTATTTGATCTTCTGCATGTATACACATGAAGGGTGTTCAGGCACTAGCAGGTCTCCACATCTGTTGATCTGGGAGATTGGGAAAATCTCCACCCTATACCCACTGGGCGACATGACCGTGATTCAAATGCTGGACCCTCAGATTAAAAGTCCAACACTCTCACTACTCGGCTGTTGTGCCCCTCAGAGCCATGAAGATATGGCCTTTATTTTTTTGCTTTATTTAAAACAGTTATTAGAAAAGTTGTTCACTTTCGTGTACCTGTTTTACAGTTGACTTGTATCTCATCTGCCATTAAAAAAAAGAAAAGAAAATTGTTGTGGAGATGGTCTTCGCTGAGAGCTTTGATCTCCTTACCATTGTTGATTGTTTTGAACTGGTTGACTTGGGTGTAAAGAAATTTATATATCTTTTTATTATTATTATTATTTGTGTGTGTGTGTTTGTGTGTGTGTGTGTGTGTGTGTGTGTGTGTGTGTGTGTGTGTGTGTGTGTGTGTGTGTGTGTGTTGCACAGTCAATTTTGGCACCTGTGTATGGACTACAAAGTCTTGGGAATCTCATCATAAAGATATATGTATTTACTGACATTGGTTGTTCAGTACATAAATCCCTAGTATGAATGGGTTGGCCTGTACCTGTAGTGGTTGTGTGACGTCTCCTTTAGTTTTGAACCTTCAGCTTGGAAATCTTTCTGTTAGCGACTGTATGGGTGATTGTCTGCTGTAGTTTTGACTCTGTAGTTAGAAAGACTTTCCTCTTTCTTCTTTTCCTTTTTTTTTTTTTTTTTTTTAATGTATTATTTGTGCTGCATTCAGTGCCTTGTGAGACCAGGAGTTAATAAGCTGCCCATTTGTTGAGGAAAACTGCTTTTGTTGTTAGTTATTGTGATAACTTGCTTGTTCTGATGTCAACTGGCCAAAGCATTGTTTTATTTCTCTTCAGTTCAAGAGGGCATATATGCATTTAGATCTGTTGGCATTCATAGCAGTTTCATCTTTCAGTCCTTCTTTTTTCAATAACTTAAAAAAAAAATTTGAATTGTTGATTTTGCTTCATCATATTTCCAGTAAATTCTCACCTATCTGTAAGAGAAACTTGAGTGTCTCACGTACACAATAAATGCAGTTTTGAAAGTGATTGAAAACAGTGCTTGAAAGCTTTGAAGTAAACAGTGTCAGTATTTTGTTGATGGCAAAACATGGATCAGAATATTTTTTAGTCCACATTACAAAACATGGATCAGAATAGTTTGAAATCCACAACATAAATACTGATTCAGTCATAATTCCGGATGACATGTGTTCCAGAATTGAAGGAAAAAAAGAAAAAAAGAATGAAGATATAACATTTCATCTGAAAAAGAAATCATAACAATAACAACATTGTTAAAAAAAAAAAAGAAAAAAAGAAAAGAAAAAGAAAATCAATAACAAAAACAAACAAACAAACAAAAAGCAAACCCCCCCACCCCCTCCCCAAACACACACACACACACACACAAAAAACAACAACAACCCACAACCAAACAAAGCAACAAAACAAACAAACCGAATAAACATCAAATGCAACATCTCTTTGAAGATCATTCATGTGTCTCACTTATCAACTCTTGTTTTCATTAGTGTTTGAATAAACTTTTGTTGCGTATTTTTTTCTCTAAGTTTTGTTAATTGTTAATTTTTTTTACTTGCAAGAGACCTGAATTTGTGAACTGTTTATTCACCCCCATCCACCTAGCATACCTCCACCCCTTCTCTGGAGTCATCACCACGTGTATCCATTCAGTGATCTTACACCATTTATTATTATTTTTTTTTATCCATTCAACCCACTTCTGTAAGGTCCCAGTATTCTCTCATGTTCCATTGTATTTAAAATAGAAGTTCCACCTCGCAAGCCTCCGTTACCCGTTGTCAAGTAAATTGGTTCAGATAACATTCTTAGCTGACTGTGTGTTAGAAACTTCACTTTTGGGTTCATATCTCATTCTGCTGAGTTCTGATCAGTGTGTGGACTTGTTTCAACAATTGAAAAGGTTTTCAAAGCCCTAAAAGAAAAAAAAAAAAACCTTATGTATGTAATGCATGATTTTTTTCCCCTGTTGTTTGTGAATGACTTTTTTCTGCTTTCTTTCTTCCTCATTTTTGTTTGTTTTTGTTGTCTTCTCTTTTCATTGTTACTCTTTTGGGAATGAGGCAGGTTGTGGTGCAAGGGTTGTGGGTGAAGAAGAGGAGAAGAAGAAGCTGGTCGTCAGCCTTGGTTGTTGTGTTTGAATTCTTATTCCACATTTTTATTTACATGATGTTCAGCTGAAATCCCTCACGTCCCTGTGCCATTTGAGTCGGTGGTGCGAATGAGAATGGCGGGTCCTCGTTGCCACGCCGAGACGGTGCCTCTGCTGAGGTGCGGTATACTTGCCTCCAGTGTTTCTCTTTGACTGCGAGAATCTTGATGCCTTTAACCCCCCCCACTCACTGTTGTTGTCTTGCTCATGTTATTTATTTAGTTTTTTTTTTTTTTTTTTTTTCACACGAGACAGTTCTTTCACCTTGTTCTCTTCCTTTTACGTATTTATTTATTTTATTCTACTGTTGTAATTTTTTTTTCTTTTCCAGATGTAGGTACCTTTCTTTTTTTTTTCTTCTTTTTGTATTTATTCTACCTTTTTTTTCTGACATAGATACCTCACATCACAGCTTTCCTGTGTTGTTTCTCTGTTATGATTTTGACCTACTTAGTTAGATTTGTCACACATTCTGTGTCTTCTCTCATTGGAACAGATGTATGTGCAGAAGGGCGGCTTTTGTTTTTATTATATTCAGTTCATCTGTGGGGTTTGAAAATTGGAAAAAAGAGAGCTCATGTTCATTTTTTTTTTTTTAACAGTTTTTATCTGAACTGTTGTAATTTGATTTTTCCAAAAAAATTGTATTTTGATTGAGTCTTGATCAAGAGCAAGGTATTAGAAAGTAAAGGATGATAATATTGTAATTGGTAGCATACTAAAAGAAAAACAAATCAAAACAAATAAAGACCTTGATGTACTATATTGGAGGTGAATGGCTGTGCTGTCAACTGAAAAATATGTTTTGAGGCTGATTTTTCTTCTGCCATCTCACTTCAGTCTAAAAAAAAAAAAATCCAAAAAAACAAACAACAACAAAAAACAACAACAACCAACAAACAAAACAAAACAAAACACACACACACACACACACACGCACACACGCACACACACACACACCAGAAAAAAACGCAACCCACCTTTCCTGAATAGCTTTTAATCAGCAGATAAGTCAGTATGATCTCTGCCTGCAGAGATTGGCACTGCTTGTGGTGTAACGATGCAGTGAGGGGAAGAGACTCTTTATTGTGGCACTTGCACAGGTCTCACTCTCATGTTCTGTCTTGCCCAGTGAACTACTGCTTCTGGTCTCCAGACCAAGAAGTCCAGAAATAACTGGAAAATGTTGCATTACTTGTGTTAACAGTCTAAAGATGCATGGCACTGCAGCAAGTCAAGTTAGTTTTATCTAGTCCTGCTGTTGATGCACAAAGAAATTATAAAAAAAAATGTTTAGGAAGGAATAGATAGTGGGGGAAATGTGTTAGGTTTGCATTTGTGAGAGGGATAGCACAAGGGATGCTGTCTAATGTATTTTCAGCTGGGTATGAATTCATTATCCTAAACAGACTGGGTTAAATGGGATTTCATGCTGGTCCTTAGAGCCATCATGTTGATAATTTGATTTGCAGGTGCTGGACTTTGGGCTTGATGGCTATCTGAGATATCGCTTGACATTTGTGTGCTCATTGCTTAAAAATCTATATGCTGGGGTTTGAGATTGTTTTCTTAGTGAACTAAAAAAAAATGATAACCAGGATTGTTGTTATTGGCAGTCTACCAGGAAAGCTTTTCTTATGTATTCTTCATTACTCGCAATCCGCCAGGGAACCCAGTTGATAAAAAAAAGAAAGAAAGAAAAAAGAAAGACTGATAATGGAATCCGACCAGACACTACTGAACACAGCTAGAGTGACATTGCAGAATTTCAGGGATTCCTCTGATGGGAAGTTTTAAGGTAACCATCATGGCTCGTTGGTGACTCTTTGAGCTGATATACTGTGACAGAGTGGGCTTGGCTGTGATTGTGTGTGTACATGGGGTTGAGAGGCATGTTCAGAGTCTCCTGTGTATTTCTGAGTCTTGTCTCTCCCTCACAGTGTTTTGTACCTCTTGTCACTTCAAGGGAAAAGTGGCTCTGCATGTTTAGAAGATTTTTTTTAATTTTTTTTTTAGGAATGTGCTGTTGTGAGCAAGCATAAATGTAGATTTTAGTTACACTGGTAATGATTGAGTGGTAGAAATAATGGCTTTACTTATTCAGAAAGGATTTTTTAGCCGTTTTTGTTAGAGTGATACATTCAGAATGAGAGCATGTGGGTTTGTGTGTGTGCGTGTGTGTGTGTGTGTGTGTGTTCTTTCTTTAATTCAACGTCTTTTCACTTTGAGTGATATTAGACGTGTCATGTGTTTGTGTGTAGAAGATAAGAGTGTGGTGGGGATGGTACTTAAAGGGGGATATAGAGAGAAATGATAAACTGGAACAATAGACTCAACAATTCGTGTGCGTGTGTGTGTGTGCGTGTGTGCGTGCGAGAGAGAGAGAGAGAGAGAGAGAGAGAGAGAGAGAGGATTACACAAGGGTTTGTGCTTGTACATGTTTTCATACTTTTTACTCTCCTGTCAAGAGCATGGACAGTTTCTACATACACTGTATGACAGCAGCAGTGCTTGCATTTCAGGGCAGATGTCTGCGTTGGTCAGCACACATTGATCTCATGTTTGTGGATACAGCCGCATGACAGCAGCATGCGCAACTGATTAAATTCTTGGCTTGTACACTTGCATCCTGTTGGATTCTGTCAGAATTATTTTGTTTATATTGGTTTCTGTTAATTTGTTTTGTTTTATTTCATTTTTATTTCATATATATATATTATTGTTACTTTTTTTTCCCCAAAGGCTCAATCCATCACCAGCAATTATTGAAAATATTTAATGAAGCCAACAGAAGTAAGTGAAATGATTTTTGTTTGTGTTGTTTTATTTTGTTTTATTTTTTACAATTTTTTTTATTTCATTTCTTTTTATTTTATTTACTTATTTTTGAAAGCTTGGTTTTACCGTCAGCAGCAATACACTGTTTCATGAAAGAGAGAAGCCGGTGAAAGATATCTGTTTATTTATTTGTTTATTTATTTATTTTATGTATATACATTTTAAAAGCCTGATCCCATCAACGACAGTAGCAACTGCTTGTATGAAACAGGGAGGAGAAGCCGGTTATAAGTAGAACTGGAATCAGGTGGGAACTGGGGAAGGTGAGAAGTCATGATAGATCCCTTGTCAGTGTCTGGGCACCCATACAGGTAGAAAGGGTAAATGAAAGGCCCAGAGCTCATGCATGGGATCGGTACTGTTCTGTATCATTCAATCCAGAACATTCACATGTGGTGGAAGAGTAGCAGTGAGTGTCGATGACGGCCTGTTCTTTTCCTTCATCTTAACATGTGTCTTGTTGTGGCCGATCATGACGGGTAACGCCTTGGGCAGGCAGCACATTAATATTGATGCTTATATAGCGCCTGTCTTCAATCAGAAAGTGCTTTACAGTCATTTCCACAGCAGGCTGCCTACCTGGTAGGAGCCGACTGACAGCTGCCTAATGGTGTTTATCATTCGTTTCCTGTGTCATTCAGTTTTGCGTCACATGCACACAAACACCTGTGTGTTAGGGTTATTTTTCTTCAGCTGTCTGTTGATGAGAGTCACTGGAAGTGGCTGAATGAATAAGCCAGTCCATGCAAAGCAGTGGTCTTATTCAAATGAGGAGTGACTGTTTTGTGGGTTCCTTGTTGCCCTACCTTTATTTGCTGGTTACCTTTTTTTGATAACTTTTTTGTGTGTGCTGGAGGTTTTTTTTTTTTTTTTTTAAATCAAAAATAAGATAATCTTATTGTGTGGGTTTGTCTTCAGAAAGGCACTCCATTAATGTTGAGATGCGAGCTATAACTTGAATGACTGTGTTTTTTTTCTTTAGGTAGACATTGAGCGGGTTTATCTGGTGTTGATATCATAGAATTTGTAATGTTTTGTCCTCATTGGAGGTGTGCAAATTGTAATCCTGATTAATGTGTTGATGTCACACAGAGTTTGTAATGTTTTGTCCTTGTTATTGGAGGTATGTCTTTCTGACATTGATACTAAAACCAGAAACTTGTATGCGTATATGCTGTTCAAGCATGTGAGCATGGGTGTGCATAGTTATGTGCGCCAACACACTCTCAAATAATCGAGCATATTACACAGAGGCATTGCTTGGATTGATAAGAGACGGGTATGAATCAAAGCACATATCTGGAAACAAGTTGTGATTGTGTGATGCAGATTCAGAGCATGAACATGTATTTACCTTGCCACTCCTTTCTTTGACGCAGATGCACACAACACACTCACACACATGCATGCACATTCACATGCTCACACACAGGCAGTAAGTGTAAGACATGCAATGGCTTGGGTTTGTGTCTGTTTACAAGCTTTTTTTTAAATATTTTTTTTTAATTAATTTTTTTTTTTTTTTTATAAGAGGAAGCAGTCATTCAGGAAAGGTAGATAGCCTTTTGAGCCAGTCTGATGGGCTCATTGAAAGGGTGCAGGGGAGGAAAGGGTGCATCTGTATCAAAGAGAACATTTTCATGGAACAGGAAGTCATAAAATTGATTCTGTGTGTGTGTGTGTGTGTGTGTGTGTGTGTGTGTCTTTGTGATGGGGGAAGGGGGTGTATATCTTTGTCATTAAGAAACAGAATTTTCCCTGTAAACATCCACAGATGTGTCCATAAGCTATGAGTTTTTCTTGAATAGCCTGCTTCTTCACAGGTTGTTCAGTCTGAAAAGGAATTTGGAATGAACACCCACACAATGACATGAAAATAATTTTGGTTCCTCAGCACCCTACACCGTTCCCTAATATTTCAGCCAGCCATTTTCACACTGGTTGTGTGTGTGTGTGTGTGTGTGTGTGTGTGTGTGTGTGTGTGTGTGATGTATGTTTTTGAGGTATTGTAAAAAAGAAAAAGACAAAAAAAAAGACATTAAAAATAATGGATTGACATAAATCTATCACACACACACACTCACAATAGCTATATGTCTGTATATGAATGTGTGTGTGCATATGAATATGTGTTTCTATCATTTTTTTTGTGTGTGTGTGTGTATGTTTTAGTTTTGTATTTGGCATACATTCATACATACTCAAGCAATCATGCGATCATTAGAAAGATATGAGAGCTGCTGTTGCCTTTGGTTTTTGCTTGGTTTGAGAATTAGAAGTTGCTTTGATGCTTTGGTAGAACCTATATGCTTTGTTGGTTACATTGCAGCTTTCGTTTTGATCTGCATCAGCTGTCATGGAAAGCACAATTATTTGAAGAAAATTGGTACATTCCTGTCCAGTTTGTTTTGTTTGTTTTTCATTATTTTTTTTTTTATATACCCCCCCCCCTCCCTTTATAGCACTTTTACTGAATGAGAATTGGAAGTTGAATTGAGTTGTTATCATTTTTTTTTTTTATAGATATTGTGTTGAAAAGATGTTTGTTACGGAAACTGAAAAAAAAAGTATAGTCAGAGATCACAAAGGTTAAATACCATTATAGTGATGCACATTCCCCCACCCATACACCCACACTGTCCCCCTCCCACAAGAAGATATTCAGGCTGGAATCTTGTTAGATTTTGATGATAGCTGGTTGCTCCAGAATATATTTTTTTGTAAGTATGAAATATTGTACTCCCGTTTTCATTGTTCTTTTGTTGAAACAACATTATTATTATTATCATCAAACCTTTATGATGCTGGAGCTCCATTTTCTGTTTTCTTCCCTTTCTGTTTCTTTGTGACAGGTACAGTTTTAAAAACAGTTCTTCTGTTCTTGCCTGCACCTGTGTCTTGGGTTGTGGTGTTGTGGCCTTGGTAGTAGAGTTGTTTTTCTCTTCAACCTTAACTGTCTTTGAGCATGATTATTGTGGTTGTTTCTGGCTGGAAGCTGATCCAAGTCCGCTTCTATAGTCTGGCTGTGGTGTTCTTGTAGTGTCTGTGTTGGTGGTGTGTCTATTTGTCACTGGTGCCACTGGTGTGTTCAGTGTACAGGCCAACCCATCTACAGGATCTAGATACCCTGAATTTTGGTGGACCAAAGGGCCGTCTGAATTCTTAAAACATTTTGCTTCAGTCTGTGAATTGACACATGCAGGCATACACCCACCCCCACACACACACGTGTCTACACGTGTGTGTGTGTGTGTGTGGTGTGTGGTGTGTGTGTGTGTGTGTGTGTGTGTGTGAAAACAAGCATTTTAGATCAGGAATCATGGTGATTTCATAGAGTAACATAGCTAGTATAATGTATAGGATCTGATCATTGCATCGACTCAAGTGACAAAGCGGACCAAAAAAAAAAGAGTATCTAAGTATTTTTCACCTGTCCATGATGAACCATTTAATTAATTATATAATGTCTAGATCTGATCATTGGCACTGATGAACTAAAGTCTGCTCCATGATTATGTTGATATTAACTGTTGATTTCCTAATTGTCACATTTTCATGCAACAGCTTTAGTTTAAAAAAAAAAATTGTCATACACATATTTTATAGCAACACATTAATGTCATACTTAAATCATCCCTTTTTTTGGTATAGTCTTCATGATATTTTTCTTGGCTTCCCTGTTTTCTTTCAACACCAGATATTACGAGTGTATGCGCTCGTGGCTGTGTATGACCATGATGTCTGTTTCCCTGGTCATTAATTATTGATTTGGCTTTATTCTTTTTCACCATTGGGTGCTGCTTAGTTGCTTTTGTTACAGGACATTGAACTGTTAACTTTATGGCAGTCAGAGCGTTCACAGGACAGTGAATTGTTAACTTATTGCAGTCACAGAACAGTGACCTGCTAACTTTATTGCAGTCACGGGACAGTGAACTGTTAACTTTGTTGCGGTCATGGGTCAGTGAACTGTTAACGTTATTGCGGTCATGGGACAGTGAACTGTTAACTTTATTGCGGTCACAGCAGTCACAGAACAGTGAATTGTTAACTTTATTGCAGTCACGGAACAGTGAACTGTTAACTTTATTGCAGTCACGGCAGTCACAGAACAGTGAACTGTTAACTTTATTGCAGTCACAGAACAGTGAACTGTTAACTTTATTGCAGCCACAGCAGTCATGGGACAGTGAAGTGTTAACTTTATTGCAGTCACAGAACAGTGAACTGTTAACATTATCGCAGTCTCGGGACAGTGAACTGTTAACTTTATTGCAGTCACGGAACAATGAACTGTTAACTTTAGTGAGCCACAGCAGTCACAGAACAGTGAATAGTTAACTTTATTGCAGTCTCGGGACAGTGAACTTAATTTTTTTTGCAGTCACAGCACAGTGAACTGTTAACTTTATTGCAGTCACAGCAGTCACATGACAGTGAACTGTTAACTATTGCAGTGACAGAACAGTGAACTGTTAACTTTATTGCGGTCACAGCAGTCACAGAACAGTGAACTGTTAACTTTATTGCGGTCACAGCAGTCACAGAACAGTGAACTGTTAACTTTATTGCAGTCACAGCAGTCACAGAACAGTGAATTGTTAACATTATTGCAGTCACGGGACAGTGAACTGTTAACTTTATTGCAGTCACAGAACAGTGAACTGTTAACTTTATTGCAGTCACAGAACAGTGAACTGTTAACTTTATTGCAGCCACAGCAGTCATGGGACAGTGAAGTGTTAACTTTATTGCAGTCACAGAACAGTGAACTGTTAACATTATCGCAGTCTCGGGACAGTGAACTGTTAACTTTATTGCAGTCACGGAACAATGAACTGTTAACTTTAGTGAGCCACAGCAGTCACAGAACAGTGAATAGTTAACTTTATTGCAGTCTCGGGACAGTGAACTTAATTTTTTTTGCAGTCACAGCACAGTGAACTGTTAACTTTATTGCAGTCACAGCAGTCACAGGACAGTGAACTGTTAACTTTATTGCAGCCACAGCAGTCACAGGACAGTGAACTGTTAACTTTATTGCAGCCACAGCAGTCACAGGACAGTGAACTGTTAACTTTATTGCAGTCACAGCAGTCACAGGACAGTGAACTGTTAACTATTGCAGTGACAGAACAGTGAACTCTTAACTTTATTGCAGTCACGGCAGTCACAGGACAGTGAACTGTTAACTTTATTGCAGTCACGGCAGTCACAGGACAGTGAACTGTTAACTTTATTGCAGTCACAGCAGTCACAGGACAGTGAACTCTTAACTATTGCAGTCACAGAACTGAACTGTTAACTTTATTGCAGTCATGGCAGTCACAGAACAGTGAACTGTTAACTTTATTGCAGCCACAGCAGTCACAGGACAGTGAACTGTTAACTTTATTGCAGTCACAGCAGTCACAGGACAGTGAACTGTTAACTATTGCAGTTACAGAACAGTGAACTGTTAACTTTATTGCAGTCATAGCAGTCACAGGACAGTGAACTGTTAACTATTGCAGTCACAGAACAGTGAACTGTTAACTTTATTGCAGCCACAGCACTCATGGGACAGTGAACTGTTAACTTTTTTGCAGTCACATGACAGTGAACTTTTAACTTTTTTGCAGTCACAGGACAGTGAACTTTTAACTTTTTTTGCAGTCACAGCAGTCACAGAACAGTGAACTGTTAACTTTTTTGCAGTCACATGGCAGTGAACTGTTAACTTTATTGCTGTCATAGGACAGTGAACTGTTACCTTTATTGCAGTCACAGCAGTCACAGAACAGTGAACTGTTAACTTTATTGCTGCCATAGGACAGTGCTTTCTTAACTTTATTGTTGTCATGGGAGGTAGAATTGCTAACTTTAATGTAGTCATAAGACATGAAAGTGTTAACTGTATAAGTCATTGAACAGTGAATTGTCAACTGTATTGTATTCACTGAACAGTGAATTGTTACCTGCATTGTGGTCATTCAGTAGTGAATTGTGTGTATTCTTTTTCACCAGTGGGTGCTGCTAAACGTCTATGAAGAAAGGAATGAAATAGTGGTTGTTTCAAAACTTAATATAGGGTTCTGGATGTGCAAGCTAAGGATTTGAATTGAGAATGATATTGGAAGTGTCAAATTTTGTGAGATTATGGTCAAGCCACCTGGAAATGAAGTTTTGAATTATGAAACATGTGTTCATATCAGGAGAGGCGTTTTAGGGCAGAAAGGCCCATCATTTTTAGGCCTTGCTACCAGTACTATAACTTAGCATGGCATGGATTAGGGTATTTCAGTGTGGCATGGATTGGGATATTTCCTTATTATACAGATTTCTGTTTCAAATTTTGGTAATTTCTTGCACACACACACACACACACACACACACACACACATTTTTATCTCTCTCTCTCTCTCTCTCTTCCCCCCCCCCCCTCTCTTTTTACTTTGTTTCAGTATTAAGACATATACTTTTGGTTGAGTGGCTCCAACACCTGAGCTGAGAACTTTTTCAGTTTTACAAAAATGAGCCACTCCCACCCATTGTATACTGCCAGGTACTGACACTGGGAGTAATTTTGGAAGCGCTGTTTTCTCTTGCTTTCTTTTAGTGTGAGTGCTTAAAAAATGGATAGCACTGAGCTCACCTTATGGACGGAAAAAGGTTACAGCATGAAACAGAGATGAGGAAACTTTGTGATTTGACCATTGGGTTTTCTGACTTCAACCAGATTTAGAGCGTGTGTGAGTAAAGAGTCGCTAAAGGGCTCATCACTGAGGACACATTTTGTGATACACGTAGCTGAGAAAATTTTCAGAAAGAAACAATGGAAACCTTAATTAGTCATATTTCCCAAATTTCTAAAGGTAACAATATAAAATATGTTTATGTATCACTATGCTGTATTCCTGCTATCAACCTTCGCAGAAATGATAAATCTTTTTATGATGCAACTTATACTCTCTCTCTGTCTCTCTCTCTGTCTCTGTCTCTGTCTCTCTCTCTCACTCTCTCTCACACACACAGTCTTAACATACTCCCATCAGTTTATTAGCTCTTTTTCACAGAGAGAGATAGAGACAGAAATAACAGAGAGACATACAGATAGCGACACACAGATAGCGACACACACATATAGCGACACACATTCAGAGAACAGGTTACAGTCTGCCTCATTCTTTCCACTCACTGTCACCTTCCTTCCCCCCACTCCCTCTCTTTTTAAAAAAACAACAAACTTATCAGTGGTGTAATTGATTTTGCTGAACTTCTTCGTTCGTGGGCTGCAACTCCCATGTTCACTCGTATACATATACACGAGTGGGCTTTTACGTGTATGACTGTTTTTACCCCGCCATGTAGGCAGCCATACTCTGTTTTTGGGGGTGTGCATTCTGGGTATGTTCTTGTTCCATAACCCACTGAACATTGACATGGATTACAGGAACACTTTAACCTCTCGGCTATTGCGCCCATAATTTTGCTGAACAAAAGTAACGCAGTCCCATGAGGATGAAGTCCTAATAAAGAATGATGGCTGACATTCTGACCTGCAAACTCTGTCAAATGGAGATGGGAATCAGGGATGTTCTTGAATATCAAAGCAGAAATAGGGTTTTATATTTTGAACTCAAGATTTTGTGGTTGCTCAAATGAAGCTGGGACTTAGACACACTGACAGCTGTGGTCTGATTGATTTGTGTTAGAATATGAAACTGAGTTAACTACAGCAGGGAAGATGGTTTTTTTTTTTCTTGGCGATGTGGTTAATTGTTAATTTATGATTTAGTCCATATCTTGCTCCTTTTTGTCTGTTTTATTTGCATTACTTTATGTTTAAATACTGCACATAAAAAGTTTATCTACTTTGATATGTGTGTGTGAGCATGTGTATGCATGTATATGTACCAACTGAAAATGTTTATTTTTAATGCTAGAACCAGACCCCTTAATTTTACTTGAACTTTTGTATACACATATTAAAAAAAAATGCAGATACCCTTTGAAATATCAATTAAGTTTTTTTTTTTTTTTTTCTAAAGAGTCTTTTTTGCTAAGCTTTCAAAATTTGTTTCACTTCAATCATTAGCGCTCCTTCGTGAACAAAGTCCACTACAGTAGTAGTAGTAGTAGTAGGAAGATGCTGACCTTCAGAGATGTTTATGGCAAACGCTTGATATGTGCATGCCCATGCTGTGTCCTGGTTCTTTTCGCACTCCCATCAAAACAGTGGATTCAGAGAGCCTCTGCTTCTTTGTTCTTCCTGCACCAGCGTGCGCTTAATTCTTTGTCTGTGGTTCACATTTGTGTCCAGATTCCGGTGCCAAGACATCCTGTCACACACTGAATTTTGAGAGAGAGAGAGAGAGAGAGAGAGAGAGAGAGGGAGGGAGGGAGGGGCAGACGAACAGTCTGACAGACAGGCAGACAATGACAGTGACAAATTCTTTTATCAGCTAATAGAGTTTTACAGCTTATTTGAGTGATGTAAAGAAAGAAAGAAAAAAACAAACAACAACAAAAAAAGAATAAAGGGAAATAATAAACAGCCAAAATACATGGACACAAGCACTTAAAACACTCATACATTTAAAACACTACTTTAATATCTATTCCAGACTGTTCATGTATATCAGTCAATTAACTGACATTTGAAAAAAAAAAAAGAAAAAGAAAAAAAAAAGGACATGTGACCACCCAGCTGTGTAGTGTGTGGTTATTTATTTATATTTTTTTTTACTTTGAAAGAGAGAGAGATGGGCTGAAAGAGAGAGAGGTGGGCGGGGGCAGAGAGGGAAGGAGGGAGGGGAGAGGCAAGGTGGATGAAACTATTTTTTTTAAATGATGGTGGTGGTGATGGGAGGAGGGGTGTGTGTGTGTGGAGGGGGGGGGGGGGGGGGGGGGGATTTGGGGGGGGGCGGGGGGGAGCTGAAAAGGTGGTCTGGACTGCGAGAGACTTCAGTCTCACAACATTTTGTTCCTGTCAACCACTCTGCAGGTTCTACATTGATCAAGGGTATTTTTAGGGCTTGCCTGATTCCTCCACCACCCACTCTGCTTCCCATTCCTCACCCCTTTCTGCCCTCTTCTCTCCCTTTGTCCTGAACTTGAACAGTGGCCAGGTATGAACTACCTTTCCTCCAGGTATTACAGGGAGAAGTGCATTTATTCATCGTTTTATGAATTTTTGAATGTTTGCATCAAAACAAAACAAGTGTTAAAATGACAGCATCTTACCAGCAGAAGAAGTCACAATAATACAGTATTGAACAAGATAGATTTGGTATATGATTTATTTTGTTTTTTCAATTTATGATATATTTTAACAAGAAATGGCAGTGCAGTTTAGCAGCTTGGACAGAAAAATATCAAGTGCTTACTCTTGACTGGCTCTGAAAACAGAAACTGTGTGCGCGAAGAAGAGCCCTGAAGTTGCCTTGCTGTTTTGATTACCTCACAAAAATAATGATCAGGTTTTGCTGGACTTTTTATTTGGGAAAATAATGATCAAGTTTTGCTGGACTTTTTATTCTCTACATATTTTTACCAGTGATATTCTTGTCAGGATGAGACAGTTGAGAGATCGATAAATGAATAGGATTAGGAATTTCATTGTTTTGAGAAGTTGCCAAATGTGTTTTCATAATTATGATTGTCTTGGTGTAGTGGAGTTGTGTAGAGTTATGTGAAATAGCTTGTTGAATATGTTATATTAATGATTAGAATGATTTCTGAAGCAGCAAGAGCCATGCCAGAAGAACATTTATAGACCGTAGTGTTCGTAGCTGAGATAAAACTGATGTGTAATATGCTTTATAGTATTCATAGCTGAATTACATTAAGCTAATCTGGAATATGCTTTGCAGAGTTCATAGTTGAGTCATAACAGTAAGCTAACCAAGGCTATGCTTTGCAGAATGCAGGAGCTGAGCCTGACAGATACAGTATCACAAGGCTTTCTGCAGGTCTGGTACAGATGAGTTGAGATAGCATTTTAACAAAGAGAATTTTTGGGGGATGAAACAGACTCACAACATAGTGGTGATTTTTCAGTGCTGACTTTCTGCCTGACATGCTGCAGTCTGAAGCTGTTTTTTGATTTGTGTTTTCAGCTGTAGGACATGTTGAATGTTCTGTTCTTTGTAGCGTGTTTTGAGAAATAACTGGCATGAGAGTCCATGAACAGTGCTGTCATATGAGTTCCCGTTGTCCTGCTTTACACTGAAACAAACAACTTGGCTGACATGAAAACAGGCTTGCTTCAGAGTGTGAACACAGAGGAAACATTACTTTTGAAAGACCCCTTTCAATCTGTGAGGTGTGTGGGGAAGATGTGCAGCCTGTAGAAATAGGGACTAAAATGATTAGTAGTTAAAAAAAAAAAAAAAAAAAAAGTGAGTGTCACACTTTTCTGAGGTTTGATTGTGTGTGTGTGTGTGTGTGTGTGTGTGTGTGTGTGTGGTGTGTGTTTGTGTGTTTTAAAGATTTTATTATTGTATTTATTGTTATTATCATGAGTGCCTTTTCATCAGGCATGCTTGCTTCAGAAATGGCTTTCGTATAGATATCACACCAAATTTGTTAAAAAATATGATTCTGTTGAAAATAGTGTGGAGGGATGTAAGCGAAGTGGCAGTGGCAGTGGCCTCCAAATTAAGTGGCAGAAGGTTCCGTCAGTTATTTTCATTTCCATCCAGCAGTAATTGTTGGTCTCAAAAATATAGCAGTGAAATCATCAGTTTGGAGTTTTTGTTGAGCAAAAGTCTGCTCCGTGTTTGTTGCAAAACTGAAACAAAGGGGAACAAATTCTTATTACATTGTGCTCATAAACTGTTCTTTGAAAGACCCAACACTTAAGGGAACTTTGTGGAAACGCAGTGTTGTGTGCCTCTCACCTGAATTCACAGCTTTTTATGTGCTGGTACCTCTGGGAAGTTCTTGGGTTGCTGGGGTTTTCTTTGTTTTCAAACTACCCCCACTTTTTTTTTAATTTATTATTTTTTTTGGTGGTAAACCAAGTCCACACAGGAGCTCAGTCAAAATGAGCTGGGACTTTTCTGATCATTACATGTATGTGTAACTCACCTTTCTTTCTCCTTCATTTCCTGTGACAATGTGAAACTTGAAAGTGGAGGTTGTCAGAAATGAGGACTTGCTGGTTTTTTTTTGTTTTTTTTTTAATTAATTTTTTTTAACATGTTTCTTCATTTCTTTCATTTTCTTTCCCCTCTCCCCCATTTCTTTTCTTATTTCTGTCTTAGATGTGATCCTTTCACATGGCAAACTTCATGGTACAGGTATAGGACATAATTATTGTCTTGATGCAGATTATCTACTGCAAGAAAATATGTACGGTGCAGCTGTGAGGAATGACTACCCCCCGCCCCCCAAGCCCAAAACAAATATTCTTTAAAAAAGAAAAAGAGGGTTCTGTGCAGTGGATATCACTGATGGTTTGTCTTCTCAAGGCACTGATTGTGGGTTGTGTTTTAAGGTGGGATGCCGGTCAGTCATGGAAGAAATGACAAGCTTTTTGAGTCCGTTTGTCCACTTGACTTTGATTATTTATATATATATATATTTTTGCTGTCATTGATCTGTGGTTAGGCGATTCAGCTAGTCTCAGGTGCTGGGTTAAATGGTGTGTGTGTGTGTGTGTGTGTGTGTGTGTGTGTGTCTTTTGTGCTTTCTAAATAACTCAAGGTGTGTGTTTATGTGTTTTCATTATCACCTGTTCTGTAAAATAACTTTACAGGCACTAAGTACACACTCTCTCAAAATCTTTCATACTTTCTGTAAAATAACTGTGTACATGTGCAAACTACGCACACTCTCTCTCAAAATGTTTCCTATTTTCTGACAACTGATGTGGTCCTTAAGCCATATCACATATTACCTTCTATGCCAGTCTCTGAATAATACCTTAACTTGGTAACACATTCGCATAGTGTCATAATAGTATGAGATCATCCCAGACTTGCACAGTTGACAGAGTGGTTGGTGCTTTTCCACACATAAGAGCAGAGAGATGCCAGTTGTTACGATTTTGCCATATTTTGTTATGCTCGATCACAGTTTGTTTCCAACAACGCCAATGTCATAATTGTTCAGAAGAGTTCATTTTGGACAATAGAGCATGGCCACATGCTTTCCTCTTGTAACATTACCCAGATGCTCTGGACCTATCGATCATGAGGCCAGGGCAGTCACTACTAACCTTGGTCTCACATGATGCTTAGCTAATCATGTGCGTGTTTACATTGAAATTGCATTGAGTGGACCAATCAGCCTAATTGTTTGTTGTGTCTCGGTCAGACAGTGTCTGTGCCTGGTGGATTAAGCTATGGAGTACAAGGAAGGAACAAGCTGATGTGGCTCAGAGTACGAGTGTTCCTACCGAATTTCCTGATTGTTCTGCAAACAATTGACAGGGGTTGGCAGAAATGTTTTCACCGCTCTTTGAGAATGAGCCTTCCTGAAGCAAAAGATTGATGATCCATCTGGATAGTTAATTCCCAAGAGACAACATTCCCTGTTCCCTTCACCAGACATGACCTTTGGGCAGAGCACTGTGTTGTTCATTTTGTCAGAATTCCACCGATGAATGAAGTTTAACAATCTATTGGCCAAAGACGCTGAAGTCAAGTTGTACTGGTCTTGGTTCCATGATAGTTAATTGTTTGAGGGTGTGATCTCTGTATCAGAATTCTATGGTTTCCTTTCCTCTTTTCTAGAGCTGACGTGTGGCTGAGCATCATACAGGCTGACTCACAGTCAGTCTTGATGCAAAACTCCATATTCTGCTTCCTTCTGTAGATATGGGCTTTGACTCAGTTTCGCATGGTCTGGCTTTTGTTTTTTTTGTGTCTGTCTCTCGCTTCATTGTCTTCTGTGTCATTCTTGATATAAAATTCCGTGTTCTGTATCCTTTAGATCTGGGTTGTTACTTGGCATCCGCACAGGCTGGCTTTTTTTGGCCCCTCCTCTTGCTTGGTCATTTTCTGTGCTGGCCCAGTCTGTGGCATTGCCCAGTTGCCGTTCATCCACAACCTCTTGACTGCCCAACCTTGGTGAAATGAGATAGTGTGACATGAAGTTGAAGTGCAGCTGCTGCTGCTTTTTTCTGTTCTTATCAATGGTGTCAATTGATTTTGCTGAACAAAAGCAATGCTTAAGTCTCAAGAGGAAGAAGTTCAAAACAGAAGCGTGACTGACATCATGACCTGTAAGCTCTGTCATGTCTTAGTGAGGTGACCGCCCTACCACTGGTGAGCGAAGTCACCAACAGTAGTCAGAGGGTAGATTCATCTCAGATTCCCCCTACACAGCTACACCTGAGCTGGTTTTGTGGCATTCACTAGATTTACTGGAGGTAGAATATTAAGAAGCGTACACATCCTGTGGAGCACCTGAAAGCACAAGTAGTAAAACCTGGATGTGTGGCGGCTCACCAAACAGAAATCTAGTTATTCTGCTGTGGGTTGGTATCTTCAGCAGACCTCATTTTTACTGTGGTTTGCTTTTTGTAGTGAGCATCCAGTTGTTTTCCATTGTGATTTGTTTCTTTTGGACTTAAAGGTTGATTCCATCAGGTTCAGGATTAAAAAAACAACAACTTTTTGTGAAAGATGTCTAACCAATCATTTGCAGCGATGGTAAATTATCAAGTTCAGTCACAAAGAGGACAGGAGGATGAGAAAGAGTTGGAGCAAGAATACTTTGCAGGCATTGGTATTCAGCTTAATAAGATCACTGTTGGTTTTGACGTTTCTTCACTTGTTTTTTTTTTTTTTTTTTAAATTTTATAAAAGACATTGTTTTTCCTGGGCGGTAGTCCTTATACATGGCACTACTGACAGTGAGTAATATTTGATGCTAATTTTGGTGATGTTACAAACTAATCCTCCAGAGTTTTTGTGGAGTTTTACTTTGTCACATTTAAAAAAAATTTTTTTTTTACCTTGTACACTTGCACCCCTAATAATGTGTATGCAAAGAATAACCTGCTTACATAGTTGAAATAAATTTCATTTGTTACGACAGAATAACTGTTACATGTTAAATTCAGCCTAGTTAAACATTAAAGGCTTCTGTTTCTACTTTTCAAACTAACCTCCTCAGTGCTTGAAAGATTTCTTCACAAAGGCCTGGTTGTTTCTGTCTCACTGCCTCAGAGACCAAGCTTTCTGTTGTATAGCCTTCCATCTAGTTAGGCGTATGTAGCATGTTTTTGTTGTGGTTTGTTTATATTTTATTTTATTTTTTCTAGTTCTTCCCAACCTTATTGTTCTGCATAATGGATGTATTATTGAGGGTTGATCAAGGTGTTGATAACTCCAATATCTATGTATCTGCCGTCAGTTGCGTGTTGAATATATACAAGTATGTATTCTATGCAGCGTGTTTGCTAGAAGTATCCACACCACCCCTTCTCAATCTAGAATATACTCTTGCCAGTTACGATAATGAAGATTGATTTCTTCCTTTGTGTTTAGTTGTTATAATGTGCACATTTTCTGATTGGTAATTGAGGTAATTCAATCAAACTGCACTTGTGAATGTGGTAAATAATGGTTTATCTTTTTGTACATACAGCTTCAGAAGTGTCGGAATATGGGATTTGGGGGTGGGAGTGGAGGTGATCAGAAATAAAGTCTAAAGAGTGATATGTTTAATTTTGCTAGGTTTGTATGTATTCATTTTAGCACATTCTTTTGTAATGATTTCCCTATAGATATCATTGTGTTTGTTTCTGTTGAAAAGATAGTATATATAATAATTAGCCAGTTTTTTTTTTTACCTAGGAAAAAAAAGAGTATCAGATTGTTGTGTGTTGGTCACAGAATCTGTAAATGAATGTTGTTCAAGACATTAGGTGTTTTGTAGCGTATGCCTAGAATTGTTAGTTTTTGAGAGTTACAGATCTTTTTGATTATACCTGTAGGGTAATTGATTTCTGTCTTTGAGAAAGCTTTTTAAATGGACAGTGCCATTTCCTAGAACATTACTAGAACAAGTCAAGTCCTTGTTATTTGTTATTAAATTCGAGATCGACTCAGATATGTGCAGCTGTATGTAATGATCTTGGTGCAACTGCATTTAATGATGTTACTGTATATAATGATGTTGGCATTAATTGATGTGATTACTGTTTACATTACTTTGTTTGCATGGTGTTGCCTATCAAAATATGAACTTTTCTTGTTTCAGACGACCTACCGTATCTGAAGGTACCTCTGCATACAGTGATAAAGTTGACACCGGTAGCCTATGGTTGTAGGGTGGAGTTCTTGGCCTTGGATGTACCGGCTGTCAACACGCACCGTGAAAAACCAGTGGTGAGTGCACATTCTTTGTCTCCTTGTTAGTTCATCACTATCTGTTTCTGCCTGTTTTAGTTTCTCCACTCAAGACTTAATGGCTGGTTTACATCGGAGATTGACATAAGCTTACAACTGGGCCAGCGGCAAAGTGAGAGCTGTTTGATCAGTGGTTTCTCCACTGTACCATGAATTTGTTCACAGCTTGGTCTTTTGTGAAGGACCATGACTTTCAAACTAGGAGGTAAGATTGCACTGGCTCTCTGGTGCTGCAGCATTCGGGACTAGTTAGCCTCTGGGAGCCATCCTGACTGTCCAGAAACTCTCTTGGCGTGGAGAGTGGGGATTAACTTGGGCAAGACACTCTCCACTTTTATCAAATTGTAATCCATAGTGGGGACAGCAGCTGACACAGTGCAGCACCACCCTTTTATCCCCTTTTCTGTGTGCAAGTGTATTTGTTTTCCTGTCAAGGTGGATTTTTCTACAGAATACTGTCAGGGACAACTTTCTTGTTGCTGTGGATTCTTTAGTGTGCTTGAAGTGCATGCTACACCTGGGACCTCACTTTATTGTCTCATCTGAATGACTACTGTCCAGACCACCGTGCAAGGTACTAGTTGATGGTGAGAAAATTCTGGTGAGTGTTGGATTCGATTCCGCACACTCAGATTCTCTTGCATCATAGACTGGCACGTTGCCACCAGACAACTGCTCCACTGTATGTAATTACACTCTTGGACCAGTGAATGCTGTATCACTCCTCCTGTGAACAGCCTTTTTTGACAAAGGACTGTTGTGGTGTGCCAGGTTTGTTAAGAATATGTAAAGTGCTGTTAATGTGTTTAATATGAAACTATATGGTAAAAAAAAAAAAAAAAAAATCATTTGAAACAAAAACCATGATTTGTGGGAATAAGAAAACAATTATAAACATGACTCAGGTCTGAAAAGCAGCAAAGATGGCAACAGTTGGACTGTTTTAATGTCATGGAAGGCACCAGAGGGATTGGGGAAGAGGAACTGGTCATTAACATGATAAATTAAGGTGATCAAGACAGTTTGATAAGCAAAGGGAAAAGTATGGCAGCTGGTTGGGACTCAGTATTTTGTAGTATTTTGTGAAAACTTATAGTTGAATCTCTTAAAACATTTAAGTATGCAGTTATTGTTATTATTATATTATTTGAATATTTTAAAATTTTTTCTTGTGTGATCTGAGTGGGTCATTTCCAGCACATTTTTTTCAGGGGCTTTCTCAAAGCTGAATATCTCTTTTGCTTGTTTGCTTGCTTCAATAACATAAGTAATGTTTTATGTATAATATTCATGACACAGGGTTGTTAAAATTATGAATACTTTGTTATTGATTCTGAATTAATATTGCCACATAAAAAAGTGGTGTGGATGTCCTGAGTGGAATTCCCCAAGGCAGTATACTGGGACCTATTCTTTTTACTGTATTTGGAAATGATCTTTCACAGTCAGTAAATAGCACTTGTAAACTATTTGCTGATGACACTCTATTGTACCAATATCGCAAAGAGACAAAGATTCACTAGTGGAATGGACAGACACATGGAACATCTCTTTTAATGCTGCAAAGGGCTCCATATTGGTAGCAAAAACCCTGAACATGACTACTTAATGAAAATTGGTGATAAAGAGTTTAATGTTGAAAAATGTGAAGAAGCATATTGCATGCATAATAAATAAGGCAAATCAGAGAATTGGTATAATCAAGTGTACCTTCACATTTCTGGACAGCAGTACATTTTGAAGACTATATAAAGCATTAGTAAGACCTGTATTTGAATATGCAAACATGGTTTGGTTTCCAAAATTAAAGCGTCAGTCTGCAGCAGTCGAAGGTGTACAAAGACGAGCAACAAAATAAGTCCATGAAATAAAGGATTTTTCTTTTGAAGAAAGGCTGAAATATCTTAAGCTTCCTTGCCTAAGCAAGAAGGGTACAAGGTGACTTGATACAAGCGTATAAAATATATAATAATGTACAAAAAAAAGAAAAAAGAAAAAAAAAGTCAGAAGCAGCATTATAGTAGCAATATTAGAAAAATTTGATATGATTTTAGTTACAGAGTAACTAACAATTGGAATAGACAAACCCCAGAAATCAAACGTACACCTAACATGAATGCCTTTAAAAAAACTTATTGATGACCACGATATCATAAAGAAAACAATGTTTGACTTTGATGGTCAAAGGTGAGCCTGGGCTTGGGAGTACCTGACCAAAAAAAACACCAGACAAACCCAAAACGACAAAAAAATGAAAACCGATAAGGTGTATAAAGCCACAAGGCTACGATGGTTGGCATCGCCCCTAACCTGCACCTGAACCTGAAGAGCTACTCCCCAAAAGCCATTATTGCTCACATTGCATGCAGTAATTGAACTTCAGAGAGAGAGAGAGAGAGAGAGAGTATGCATGTGTGTGTATGCAAGCACAATTATGTTTGCACATTCTGTATGTAAGACACTATGCCCACTTCTGAAAATACACATGCATGCATGTACACTTACACACACACTCTCTCCCCTCCCCCCTCTCTCTCCCCACCTCTCTCTCTCTCTCACACACACACACACACACACACACACACACACATACACATGCATGCATGCACACACACATGCATGTGCGAGCACGCAAGCACACACACATGCATGCACACACAGGTTGTGGGAAGAGAATGGGCGTGGGGGAGTGTTTTAAGAGCATGCATTAAAGTTTTACCGTTCCATTTATTTTTTTTTTGTCAATGATGTACAGTGAATAAGAACAGATTGTTCTGTATATATCTTATATTTCTTTGGAGCATTGCCTTCTCTTGCCATGGCCTGCCCTTCCCCATCCCCTCTCAGCCAGAGGAGTTGTGACCATTTTCTATTTTTAAGTGATTTGTGCTATGTCATATTTAGTAATAATAATATCCATGCAATATGAAATGGCAGCCAAGCAGAAAAATAACAGCAACCCCTAACTACATTTAAAGGCATATTTCTGGTTCAATGGGAATAACAAGTTGAGTATTAAATTTGAAAGCAACCTTCTTTTAGTTTTTACGCTTTATAGTAACATGCAAAGAGGACTGTCAGTATGTCTTATTCGCTGTGTTTTGTGTTCTGTTTCCTTTTAGTGTGTGTGTGTGTGTGTGTGTGTGTGTGTGTGTGTGTGAGAGAGAGTGGTTATTGAAGATGATTGGTTGAGTCATTAAATGACATTTTCACTTATTTTCGGGAATAGCTTTTGCTAATTGCCAGTAATTTTTCAAAGGTGTTTGATCCTGTGCACTGGTACAGAGGTACCGGTACATTGGATTCTATTCCTGTGTCCTGTTGTTGTTGTTATTATCATTAATCTGTTGTTATTATTATTACTATTATTATTGTTATTATTTGGCTACCATGCTTTGTAATGTTGTATACTTGTTGTTTGACCTTTTTGCTTGGACATCTTTGTCCTGTAGTAGACTTTTGCCAGGTGTATGCCAGCAGAACTTTGGTCATGTTGATTGTTGGATGTTTTTGCTTTTGTTTGCTCGGGTGCTTTCTCTTGATAGTTGTGAAAATGTTTTGATACGAGTGTGCACAGCAGTTCTTTGGAAGTTCCTGTCACTATTGTATTGTATGTGTATACTGTTCTTTTTCAAGCTACATTTGCTGCTGTTGTGTTCCTTTCGTACCTTTGAAAGCCTGGTCATTGTAAGTTAATGTTGCCAGCATGTGTTTGGAGCAGGCTCTTACGACTTGCTGATAAAGTTTATTTGCTTGTCCAAATTATGATTCCTGATCTTGGATATGTATGTCAGATCTCAGTTGAACAAGACAAAGCATGGGGGAGGGGGGGAGCTGAAACCAAAAAAAAAAAAAAAAAAAAACAACAAAAAACTGACCATAAGGAAATTCAGGTGTAGCTGTTATTCTAAGAACATAATAGGAGACCTTGAAATTTTCAGTGAAACAGCTTCATTCCCTGGCAGATTTTCTCACAAAAACAAAGAGCAGGTTCTACTATAATGTTTTGAGCTTGAGCAGTTCTGGCAGCGAGTGAGAAGAGGGCTTTATGGACTTTGTAAATAAAAAAAAAAGTTTAGGACATCCCTGTGTGATTTTTGCAATGATTCAGTATTTATTTCCATTGAAGAAAACAGGCAAGAGCTGTTTTCTGCCACCTTTTCTTTCAGCTGATCTGATGAAAATCTTATGTAAAATATAGGTTATTTTATAGGTAATTTCCCCCTTTTCTTAGCTTAGCTACAGCCATAATTCCCCCCTCTTCTTAGGCTAGCTATAGCCATCTGGGTAGAATTTACAAAGCCTGAAACAACAGCTTAGATGGAAGATACTTATACTGTGGATATTTTAAAAGAAGAAAAACAACATGCTTTAAGCACTTTGTACATTGTGTGTGTTTGTTTTTTGACAGGAGGTTCTGGACAGTATAGAGGATTTTTCATCATATATTGAAATATTTGTGAAAAATATTGCAGCTTTCGCGTATTCAGAAAGGCATTGTTTTGGTATGTTATGCTTTAGTGTGACTTCATGACTCAAAATAGCCAAATTTGTTGCTTTTATTGCGCAGACATGCTTGCACATACACATGCATGGACCTGCATGTGTGCTCATACATGCACACACAAACACATTCAAAGTGTGTCTTCCTTACTTTTTTTTTGTTTTTGTTTCATATGAGTGTTAGATTTTCTCTCTCTCTCTATCTCTCTCTCTTTCTCTCTTTCTCACTATATATATATAGATAGATATATATGTCTCTCTCTCTCTCCCGCTATATATATATATATATAAAATATATGTGTATATGTGTGTGTTTGTGTGTACACATACACACAATTACCAGAAATGCATGTGCATATATACTTCAAAGTGTTCTTGAAAGTGTTTAATATGTAAAATAGATACAGGTGATTTGCTTCCCACCTCTCACCACTTTTGAAGAATTATATTTATTTTTTTTATATGAATATGCAACCTTTCAGAGTTTCAGAACTTTGTGAGCATATATTGTATGTTGTCCAGAACTTTGATCATTGTATATTGTCAGTACTTGGTGTGCGTTATATCAAGACTAACACCAGTGTAACAATTTGTATCATCGTGTTAGACATCCTGTTGGTACCTTTTCTCCTGTTCTTCCTGTCCTGCGACAAATGTTTTGGCTTGTGGTTTTGAAGACCATTGGAATGTTGGTCTGCTCAGCATGTTGTGCCTTGAGATTGGCTTTGCACTTAAGTATCTCTGTTGCAAACTTTTCATTCAGATTGGTTTTGTGTTGATTTAAAAAAAAATTTTTTTTATATATTTTTTTTAAATGTACATATTCTGCTTAAAGCAGGCTAATTGTCTTGTCTTTCCAGTTTAGGCTCAAAATGAACTGGTCATAGATTAACAGAAGTACTTAAAGCGGATGTAGTGATTGTTTATACTGACTTGACCAAAAGTGTGCCATGTTTTTGTTTTTTTCTCTCAATACGCCAGCACAAATATTGATTGCACACAAAAACACAACAACAAAATTATATTTGTACACCCCTGCATTTGCATATGCACATCAGCTCTTGTGGATGCACATGTGCAAGAATGTATATGCGTATATATTCACGTATGTACAGACACATCCACCAACTTCCTCCAGATGGCCAGCATTGACCCTTGACCCTTTATTTGGGTCACATGATCTGTCACAGACAACTGTGACCCATTTCAGTTCACCTTGATCTTAGGGCTTCAGTGTATTTCACCACAGCACAGTGTAGGTCACTATAGCTTTTAGCTTCAACATGAGTCGTAACTTGGACCTGTGAAGTTGTTCTTTGGCATTATTTTTGACTGTTTGAACATTTCTGGTAGAAAATATGTCCGCAGATATTTCAAACACTTGCGGTTCACTGTGATCTCTATGCAAGTAAATAGTACAACAGTGAATCTGTTGAAACACTGCTTAACATACTTACTACCAGATATGTTCTACTGGTTCTCCATCAGAAGATGGGGTTTCTTCAGCTGCATTCTGTCCATCGGCTGCAAAACATCTGTGAAACATTGGTTTTAGCTTTTAAAATGTCAGCTCAGACATTTTCTGTTCTTTGAGAGAAAACATTTTCTATTTGGGTATTAACTGTAAGGTCTTCAGACCCATACTTGCTGAAAAATAAATGGCTTTATGCTGGTAGAATTAAAAAAAAAAACCCCAAAAACAACGTATATGTAGCTGTTGATGATGTTAGCAACAGCTGGTTTACAATGTTATTTCGAGCACCTGATTGTCATAGATTAAGAATAGATTAAGACACCATAATTCCACATACAGATGTCCAGGTTCATTAATGCATAAAATGCCTCTGGCAAGAAGAATGGTGCTCTAAACTGACACTGACTGATTGAGAGATGCACTTGATTATGATAAGCCATTTTCATTAACATTTTTGACAATGCTCACATCAGATTTGTTGTGAACATAACTGTTTTTGGTCAGACTATAAAACATGTGAAATGATTTTGAACATGGACTGGTTTGTATGAGAGTGAGTTGTTTTGGTTCAGGTTGGAATGGGTGTGTGTTAAAAACTGAATTTAGGTGATGAAGAGAAGTGGGGTACAATGCCTCATGCCAGGATGTAATTTTGTAATATTAATTGGTTAGTGTGTGTGAGTGAGTTGTTTTGGTTCAGGTTGGAGTGTGTGTGCATTAAAGACAAAGGTGCGGTGAAGAGGAGGAGGAGGTGGAGGAGAGAAAGGTGCAGTGCCTCACACCAGGTTGCTCTGTCTGTCTTGTTTGTCTTGCAGCATGTGATGAAGCAGCGCCCCCTAACCTCACAACCCTGCACCTGCTTTGACTTTTGATGAGCCAGGGACGGCAAGCAATGAATTGCTGTGCAACCATGACCCCTCCCCCCTGCCCACCCACCCCTTCTCCTCAATGGGAATTTTGTCCCCCTCACATGACGTTACTTCACTTTGAGAAAAGTCGCACATGGAATTGGAAGCCCACACACACACCCCGGGAGGGTGACCAGACATCGTGGACTGTGGCTGTGAACTGTGTAGTGGTGTGTGATAGCATTATTGTGTGGTCTGCTGCTGTTGTGTGATGCTGCAGTTAGGTGTGGCTGGTGGCTGAGTGGTCTGCAGAGCTGCTGATTGGACAGGGAAGGAGGTGGTGTGGAAAAGGGTTCTCTGGGGTGTGTGTGTGTGTGTGTGTGGCTAGAACTGTTTTTTCCTCCTCTAATACTAGTAATAGAAAAGGCATAGATAAGGACTGGACTTAAAACAGTGTGATTGTTAAAGAAAACACAAGCATTTTTTGACTCACTTGTTTAAACAAAGTGAGTCTATGTTTTAACCTGGTGTTCGGTTGTTAGTGTGTGTGTGTGTGTGTGTGTGTGTGTCCATGGTAAACTTTAACATTGCCATGTTCTCTGGAAATACTTTGTCTGCCAGTTGCCATTTTCTCTGGAAATTAATTTGTCTGCCAATACCAAAACTGGCTTAAACATAATATGAAAAAAAAAAAATCTTCACAGTCATGCCAATAACAGGTTCTAAGTCTCCAATAGTAAGCTGTATTTCCAAATCATTAACAGTTTAATTTGTTGAGATGTGTTCTGAAATAAGTGGACACTGAATTAACTGGAATGAACATAAAAGAAAAACTGATTTGATCATTTCTTTCAGCCCGTTGTAGACTGGTTTGTGCAGATCTAGAGATCTAGCATACCATGTGTTGCGATGTACTTGAAGAAGATGGCAATGTCTCCTTTACTGCCGAAATAAAAGAGTAATCAAGATACAATAAAACAAAAAAAACAACAAACCAAAACAAAACATGATTTAAACGGTGATATTACATCCACTACAATCACATCTGTTTATTGCACGAAGAAGAAAAAGTCAACATTGCTTTAAGTTTTAGACGTCAGATGTGCAGCAGCCTTGGGGATTTGTCTGCTTGCATCAGAACTGAACACGCGTAGTTAAATCCCGCTTGCATGTCTTTTTTTTTTTTTTTTTTTTTTTTAAATAATTTTTTTTTCTCCGAAGCTTATCTCATATATCATATTTAATGCAGAGCACTTTTCAATGATTTATTAAATCTCTTTTTATTTTCTCCTCATGATTCCTTTACTGGATAAAGCGTGAAGCACTAGTGAGTCTTGAAGGCTTTGCCTCTTGTTTTTTTTATGATAATTCTTTCCATTTTTATTGTCATTAGTAATGTGGGTTTATAGGATGGATCAAACAGAGGTGCATCTTTTGAGCACATTCTACGCTTTGTGTGTGTGTGTTGTTGTTGTTTTTTTTTGCCAGTGCGTGGCTTTTTTCCCTTTGGTGCTTTGAGTCTTATTATCAGAAGCCATTTATTCAGCTGGTATTGCTAGGAAATGAATGAATAAAACATAGCAGAATAGATGAAGCAAGGAGGCAGTGTGGGGAGATGGTGTCTGTAACTGGATATAGATGGCATGCGTTTGGAACAGGGTGGATAGATGGATGGATGGATACATTTGCAGACCAGTGTGTGCTTGTGTATGCATTCAGGGTTTCCAGTTGCCAAAGATTTCTTGGATTTAAATGAATACTGTACTTTATAGACTGAAAGGCAATACTTTTTCCCTCAACATCAACCCAGGTGCCTTACAATAAACGCACCTAATGTATGATTGAAATCTCTCGAAATGCTGTTTTGTATCAGAATCATATCAACATCGACTTTTTAACCAGGAAGTGTGATGTTTGTGGTGTTAAAAACAAAGGTTAAAAAACAAGGTTCAAGGTCCCTTAGCCTTTCATGGCCATCAGGGCAGTGAATGCATATCCACTGTGCCAAGGGTTTGGCATAGGAAGGTTGGGCCCAGTCCTTTCCTTCAGCTGTTTTAATCTTACCAAGGGAAGTACCCATTCACACCTGGGTGGAGTGAGGAAAAATTGAGTAAAGTGCCTTTCTCAAGGACACAGCACCATGCTGAAACAGGGACCTGAACCCTGATTACTAGTGAACACTGGATCAGATGTCCAGTGTCTAACTGATTCTGCAACGGCACCACAAAAAACAAAGGACATTCCCTTAAATTGCTACTTCAAATTGCTTCTGCGATTATCGTGGGAGCAGCTGATGGGTGAAGGAGAATCTTGTTTTATAAAAACATTTAAGTTTCTATAACAGTGACTACAGATGGATTCAAGTAGGCAGAGATCAATAGACTTCTGGAGCACACAAGCAAGCAGATGATGCAGCATGTGAATTGAGTTCCAATGATATCAGTGCCTCACCACTGACAGCAGTTGAAGGTGTAAACATGGCCATAGCAGCAACAGTGATCAACCAGTCAGTGCTCTTAAAAAAAAAAAAATCTTTTTCACTTTAGTTTATAATTTTGATGTGCTGAGCCACATAGCATGTTGCACTTTTGTATAATTAAAACCAATTAAAGAAGAAGAAGAAAAATAGAGGCCTTGTAATCTGAAATGCCTTGTAGTCTAAGTGTGGTAACTAGATCTCATCATTGGGAAAATGAGAGTAGATCCTAAGGGTGGTGGATGGCTGCTTCAGAAGTTATTGGATGCATGTATGCTTTTCTCTTAATCATGGACCTTTCAGCGTGGATTCTTCTAGCATGGGTGGGAGTGCTTCTTGATTTTAATGATTCCTTTATTGGCAGATTTTTCCCTCTTTTTAATCTTGTTTTGGTTGTAGGATGTACATAGGTTAAGCGGTCCCTGGACCCCAGGTGTGAACTTTTCCATATCAAAAACCAAGTCACTCTCACTTAGGTTATAGAGATTTAAAGGCAGGTTTCTGTACAAAGTTATTAATAGTTTTTGTACTGCCATGTAGAAACAACTATAGTATAAGTGGAAGACATATAACAAGCCTTATGAAGACAAATGGAATGGGATCTGTGATCTTTTTTTTAAGTGTTCAGGCAATATTGATGCATTTTCTGCTGGATGTGTACTGAGCCACAGTCAGTAAAATATTGCTTTACTGATTGATGCCAGGTAACTTACGGCTGCAATGGGGAATTTACTTTTCTTGTAGTTTCCCATTGTGGAATAATTACAGTTAGCCATGATCTCCAATCAGCAGGAACAACTTCCACATCCCCTCCATCCCCTTTCTTTTCCCACCTGTTCCCCCACTACCCCCACCCTGACATTGGAGAGAGAGATATATATATATGGGATGTTTTATTCAAAATAAGGGCGCAACAGTAGAGATTTAAGCAAAAACTGGTTTTCCAATTTTCAGTTTAAGATGCTCAGAATGCAGTAATTGAGGCCATAATACTTAAGACATGTACAGTTTGTAATTAATTTGTAATTAAAGAGATCTGGATTTAATATTCTTTGTGTGACTTTGTGCATTTTATGATTCACTTGGATGGTTTAGGTGGTAGTTTTTTTGCATAGAATTTTCTCAGTTTATGTGTAAATAGGAAAATGGTATTTTTATGAATGTGGTTTGATTGGTGAACAGAATCCAATGTTAACCATTCCATGGTTTACATTTAAACTAATTAAAGTATGGAGCTATTTTACAAAAGGTAGTAATTTTGCATTTGTTAGAACTGGCAGCGAAAGTCTATAAAATGTTTTATGTGTGAATGGTTTCCCTGAAAAAGTTGTGCATTTGTGATGCGAATGTTGGCAAGAGAAATGATCATTTAACCGGCAGATGTTTTCAAGACAGAATGCATTTGTCAGAGAAATGTTCTCAGCTATCAGTGATGCACTTTCATCAGGTGGTATGTGATGTACATTTGTCAGATGAACATGTCTGAAAGTGAGGCATATTTGATTAAAAGTTTAGAAGTAAAGAATGATGTGTATTTGTCAGGTCAGTATTTACTTACTGCTTTTAATGATCCAAACAAGATTTCCTACAAAGGCAAACAAAAGCAACATCAGCACTGTCCACACATGGAAGGACAGCAAAATCTCAGTGAAACACAAGATGAAGATCACATTCCTGCATGCATCTTCCTGTTTGTGTACAAGACATGCACCCTCGCGGTGGATTTGGAAAGAAGAATTCAAGCCATGGAAATGAGGTGTTATCGCAAGATATTAAACATCAGGTACACTGATCACATCACTAACAAACAAGTAGGCCAATCCATCAAGCAGCACATTGGACCTTATAAAGATCCACTGATATGATCAGTTAAGAAAAGAAAGCTAAGCTGGTATGACCATGTAACAAGATCCAATTGCCTTGCCTAAACTGTCCTCCAAGGTAGAGGGAGGGAGATGGAAGGGGGTGAGGGTGTGTGTGGGGGTGGGGGTTGGGGGGGGGACAGAAAAAAACGACAGCCTGACAACATTGCAGAATGGACAGGAAAACTGTTGAAAGAAGTCCAGATTTTGACACACAGTTGAGAGAACTGGAGGAATCTGTGGTCAGTTCCATACTACACACAGTTAGTAACGGGTTACGATCATACTGGGCTCTTCCGTCCGAGCAGTGCAACTGGCTCCTGGTGAACGGTTGTTGTGTGCACTGCCCCAGTGATGAAGAAGATCAGTGATGCGTATTTGTCATGTGAATGTATGGAACTATTAGAGGTACACGTTTGTCAGTAGAATGTATGTATTGCTGCTGGTGTGTGTTTGTTGGGTGAATGTAGGTGTCGCCAGTGATGTGCGTTTTATCAGTTTCCACTTTTGGTATGCATTAGTGTGACCACAAGCTTTACTTTTGCCCCAGTTGCAGCAGTTTGTTGATAAAATGTCTCTTGATAGGTGATTGCTGTATGTGTGTGTGTGTGTGTGTGTGTGTGTGTGTGTGTGTGTGTGGATAAATGCTTGTTTTTTTTGTTTTTTTAAAGAACTTTTTTTTTTATAGTGTTAAGTGAAGTGAGCGTTTGTATAATCACAGAACTTATATTTTTACATGCCTTTTTTCCCCTTTCTCTTTCTTTCCCTCTCTCTCTTACTTGCACTCTCTTTCTCTGTCTCCCACTCTCTTTCTCACACAAACACACACACTCTCTCTTTATTTTTTGGCAAAGACTTGTTGTTTGGGTTGTCAGGGTGATTTTTGTTAAGAGATGTTCAGCTTCGGTGGTTTAAAAAAAAATTATACATATATTGATCTATTATTTTTTTTTAAACTAATGTGATTAAACTGTTGTCTTACCAGCTTCAACAGTCTTGACAGGTATGTGTGATTGTGAATAGAGGTTAAGGGGTGGGTGGGTGGGGTGAGGTGAGGGCAGGTTGTGTGCATGCTTATTCGTGTGTTGGCAGCTTTGATTGTACTGCAATGTGCAGTGCATTGAATTTGGTTTTGCATTGTATCATTCATGGCTACCGTTTTAGTGCATATGGTCACACACACCAGGCTGACTGTTGTGATCTGTCTGCTGCTTTGTTTGATTTTGGTTTGTTTTGTTTTTTTGTTTGTTTTTTTAATTCACAAGGATTAAACCAAAGTGAGCCACAAACCATCCTCTTCCTGAATATGTGTGGTTTATGTTTAGAGAGACGGAGAACAAAAAAGTCATGACTTTGTGTTTTTCTTCTTTTCTTTTTTTTTTTTTTTGGTTAGGTGAATATGTGAATGTATTGGTGTTGGGCATTGGATTGAAGACTTTTTTCTCCACTTTTTTTTCCCCCAATGCAATTTAAATGCTATGGAGGACATTGGTGACTGCTCGGTTGCCATACATTTTTGTTGGTAAAAGATGGTCAGAGTGAGTACTCTGCAAGGGAATCAAAATAAGGCGGGCAGTGAAAAGAATAGAGGTAACTTTTATATACTGGGTCAGTTTCCAGTGTTTTACCTATAACATCTAATGCTTTAACAACTGAAAAGCTGTGACTGGATTGTCATAGCTTGTCATGGAAGGAAGACCATTGTCCGATGCTCCACATGTGCAGTGGGAGGCATACCTTTTTCTTTCCTGCTTCTGTGGTTAGCAGTCCGTTTAAATTGTTCTCAGTGAGTGAAGGTAAAGTTACCTTTGAAATTTATTATTAACGTTGACTACTTACGTAACACTTGCCCAGTAATCCAAATGCTCACTAATGGAATAGTATCTTGAAAATTAAAGGTATTGATCAGGGTCCAGTCACTGATATAAGTTTGTTGTTGGCTTCTCAGCATGTATCTGTGTGTGGTTTTGTTATCCATATATCAAATGATAATGATGTGAATTTATATTGCACCTGCACTCAAAATAGAGATGCAAATTCTTTACGGAAAGGGAAAAAATAGAATCTCATTTGGATGAGGGTCCAGTCACTGATATAAGTTTGTTGTTGGCTTCTCAGCGTGTATCTGTGTGTGGTTTTGTTATCCATGTATCAGAAGATAATGATTTGAATTTATATTGCATCTGCACTCTGAATGGAGATGCAAATGTTTTACTAAAAGGAAAAAATAGAATCACACACACACACACACACACACACACAACACACACACACATGTAGATTGTTGCATGGGTTAAACACATGCACACATGCCTGCATGCTCACACACGCACACGCACACGCACACATGAACACACACATGATCACACACACACACACATGCACCACCACCGCCCCACCCCCAAATCATGTTGTTTTGTATTGTCAAGCATATGGTAGTGATGATGGTATTTACTGACATGTTACTCATTGCATGGAGTGTCCATAATTTGAAACAAACGAGATATTTATGACTGGCATTGTGTGTAAAATGTTGTAATATCCTGTGATGATATGGAAGTAACTGATGATAACATAACAGTGTATAGCATTGTGTCACCATGTTTGCATTGTTTTGATCTGACCAATACCAAAGTAAACCAGAGCCAGCTGTGATATTTTTCGCCCCACTCCTCACACCTCCGATGGTATCATACAACACCTCTTTTAGTTTAAGTAATGACATATCTATCTATCTATCTTTCTATCTGTATGTAAATATATATATGTATGTATATCATGCATGAGGGGGTGGATCTCTGTAAACAAAGTGTACATAACAAAGTGTAGTTTATTTGGCATTGTTTGTTTGGATACAGTTGTGTATTCCTCACTATTTAAAACAAAGAAGAAAATAGCTCAGTAAAATGTATTCATATGGTTGCTGCCACCAAATATGTGTATGAAATTTATATGCATATATTATATCTCAACGATAACTTATATTATTTGTTTATTGGTGATTGTGAGTTCAGATAAGATTAATGTTCCTTGTGTGTTTGTGTGTGTTGTGCAAATCTCTGTTATAGCCATTGATAATAGTTGTATTTTGTCTATAGATGTACAGAATTAATTTCACTCTAAGCATTCTGCTTCCAACAGACTTATTTGCCAAAGGGTATTTATTACATTTTTGCCTGAAGATACAAAAATGTGGTGGTGTGTGGCTTGCTTGATACATTTGAATCTCAGCTTTTCCCTGATATATTATCTTACTTGTATTTGTAGTTAAACATATTTCCAGACTAAGATAACACACTAAATAGATTTCACTGGCCTTTGCAGTGAATGATCATGGAGTTTAAACTTTATGCTTTCAGAGTTAACGAATTTGACTGGTCCTTGTAGCAAATGATATGGAGTTTTAACTTTCTAATAAAGTTGACAGATTTCATTGGTTCTCACTGTCAGTATGTGTTGATCAAAGAATAGTAAGCAAGGATGGATTGCTCTGATGTGCCAAACATAAACCAAGTAACACAAGCAAAAAAAAAGTTCTGTGCTAAATATCGTCAGCACATTTAAGTGCTTGAGCTGCTTTGTCCACTTCACAAGATAATTATATATATATATATATATATATATATATATATATATATGTATGTGTGTGTGTGTGTGTGTGTGTGTGTTAAAAGAAGGGAAAAAAATCAAGTATATGAATTTTTTGGTTTGTAGGAAAATCCACACTCAGTAGTTTAAGGTGTTTTTTTGTTTGCTTGTTTTTTGTTTTGTTCATGTTGCCCAGTCAAGTTGAAAGGATATTGTGACGCAATTAAAATTTTTTAAAGATGTGTACATGTCCATGATATTATAGAATACTGAGCAGTTTGATTTTTTTAAACATCATTCTGTTGACAAGAAGTTTACAAACATTCATAGTAGTTTCTCTTCTTTCTCTCATTATGATGTTGAGTATTATTGTTATTGATATGTGTTGCTGTTGCTGTTACCAAAGCATAAGAGATATCTTAGTTTTTGAGAAGTTTGATTTGGACAGATTTTGCTATCGCAAGAAATTAACAAGATACTTTGCAGATTTTCATAGCTATTGTTATGATTATTGTTGTGATTATTATGATTATCAGTCATCATAACAGTGTTGTGAAGATTAAAATTTGGTTGTGTTTATGTTGCAGAGAACTTTCAAAAATATTTTGGAAAAAAAACAAAAAAAAATCTGCAATACATCAAGGGTCCCCATCCCTCTTTTGAACATTTATGTAGTAAAGGCCACTCTGTGTTGACAAAGGGCCTTAATGAGCTACAACTAGTATGGTCACTCATATTCAACCAGTGGCTTTTTGTACATTTTAGGTTAGCAGATCTGGCAGATGTGTGCATACATTGACCTAAGAGTCTGGGAAAACTTTGTTGGACTTGGTTCTCTAATTATGGATGCATACAGGGAAAAAAATCACAACTCTGAATCAAAAGTTGTGTCTTCATAAGATAGGTTTCACACCATCAGAGAGACCAATGGACAAATATTATGAGGAACATCAAATCAGAAGGAACTGTGCATTGCATGAGCATTTTGTGTCACAGAACCACAGCATTGATCTGGTCAGGACTTTAGTGGTATGCACAGAGGCTGTTTTCTGGAAGGTTAAAGGAGCCAATCAGATCAAGATGTCGGACATGGCCAAGCCTTAACTGTGACACTGGCCTGGAACTCCCTCCAGTTCATGACAGTCTGTTGCAATACCACAGTTGGTCGCTTGTGGCCAGGCAGCATTGATGCAGCTGTGAATTCATTTTGCCTACAGTCTGACCAGCCCCAGCCTTTCCTGTATGTACCATTTGTGCTGAGGTAGATGGTGTGAAACTTGAAATGTTCAAATTATTTCAACTTTTGATTCTGAGTTGTGAAATTCCTTCTCGACTGGAAAACCAACCTCCACCAGATGGCGCCAGGATTTGAACCCTGAATCCCAGACCTGTTGGACAGAAGTCCATCCACTCAGCTGTCAAACCCATTGATACGGGACAGGGTATTCTCCATTCTCCACTCACTTTTTTCTACGATGAGATGATAAACAAAGAGGTCCAGTGTGCGCATGTGCATGTGAAATAACAGGCAACAGGAGAGAGGTCCCTGAGAAAACTTGAGTGGAAGAAATCCACTTTGAGAGTTAAAACAGATAAACATGCAGCCAGGGAGATCACCTTGAATTCTAGACAAAGAAATATGGTGTGGCAGAAATAAAATTTGATGGGTTTTTTCCCCCCCTTTGTACATTATTTTTGTTTGTTTTAGGATGGGGGAGGGGTGTGTGTGTGTGTGTGTGTGTGTTTGCGTACAGGCATATATATTGTGTTTTGGTGGTGCTGCTGCATTACATGTTTTAAAAAAAAATTCTTTTATTAAACTTTCTTTGAGCTGTCTGATAGGATTTTTAATTTGCTGTAGCTGGATGAATACTACTGTTTAAATCTTCAATGACAATAACTGATTGATAGGTGAATAATGATTAACAATCAGATTATATTTGTTGAAAATGTTCAACATCCAGATTTTTTCTCCAAAATTATGTCTATATAACAATGAATATTGCCATTTTAAAGTATGTGGTATATAAAATCTCAGCTAAAATAAACAAAATGAGGAACTCTTTTACTTGTTTGAAATCTGGTGTTTCAAAAATGTTCTATTAAAAATGTTATTGTCTCACTTGTTTTCCTTCGGTGTGTTCTTGTTCTTGCTGTTCTTATCTTTCTCTCTTATACCTTGCTTTTATTTTTTTTAAAATTTTTTTTAAGTATCTGCAGACAAGAGTAAAATTCATTTTTCATCAATGTATTTGTAGAAACTTGCTGTACAAGTTCTCTGTCTGCCTCTGTCTGTTTCACCACACAGATGACACACACATACACACACACACACACACACACACACAATCACACACCATGCACCGTCTAAAAACACTTATAGTGAATAGACGTTAAACTGAAGATAAAACACACCATGCACACAGTAATGATTATACACATATGTGATTGCTGCCCATACTGATCCATAAATGAAAAAAAAGGTGCATATCATAATGTGTGAAAGGTCATATATAAAAAATGGAAACATGCTCTCTCTCTTTCTTTCTCTCTCACAGATACACATGGACACACAGACACACACGTTTGTACATGTGCACTTTTTAACAAAAGAATGGGATATGCTTTATTGATGTTTCCAGATTGACCTTCCATGTTGAAAGAAAGTAATGGCTCACTAGTTCTGCTTTTGTGATCACGCACTGCACATCCCACATTTTCATATTTCTGCCAGTGATTTTTTTTATATATATACATTTTTTTTTTTTAATACATGTTTGACCATTTTTACCCAGCCATACTCCTTGATTTCATGTTTCCATACTGCACCAAACACTGTGTCATACATTTCGGAATCTTTAATTGTACAAGATCTTTAATTCTTTTTTTTTCTTGCATGCGTATTTGCACAAAAGGGCTTGCAGGTCTCCACAGAGTTCCACTTACCAGCCACAGAGCGGGGCTTGAAATCAGTGGCCTTGAACAATCTGCCCCAGACGTCTGATGTTCCGGTCACCTGGCTGTTGAGAATTATGCCTGAGGCTTATCAGTACTGTTAAGTTTACAGTTTTAAGCAAGTAGTTAACCATACTGTCCTTAAGCAGTTTTGTATGCCTGTGTCAAAAAGTCCTTAGTTTTGATTTTTTTCTGTTTTCTTTATTTTTCTTCATGAATATATTTATAAACTTTTGAAATGATTTTAAATCTGCCTGAAATCTATTGAACTGAAAAATTGTGTTTAAATTTTTTTTTTTTAATCTGTTTAAAAAGTTTCATAACTGTACTGTTCAAAGACTGCAAGCCTTGTGCTCAACTACATGCCTGTGTTTGGTCTCTGGTTTTGCAGAACGTGTGCACCACTCGCCAAAGCAGCGAAGCTCTGGACACAGTGCCAGACCACGACTGACGTCTCCTGGAACGGCAGACAGAATCCGGGAGTGATGTGTGCACGTGCTTGAGGGAGAGGCTGCTATATTCAGCCACTGCTGCCTTTTTCCATCACTTGCTGGCCTCAGGATGGGGTGGGGTCTTTGCTGCTGAGCTGTTGCTGCTGGCTTCCCTGTATGTCCAGGCATGTTGACAAATCATTCCAGACCCCCTCCTGATTGTCGTGCATATGCAGCCTCCTCATGTTTGTATCACAAGGATGGGATGGTGATGAGAAACTCTGATCTCTCTTGTTGCCAAACATCAATGAATGGCATAAACTGTCTTTTGCGTGGTATTCATAAACTGTCTTTAGCATGGCGATGATGATTTAGGAAAAAAAAAAAATCATTTTAAGATTTTTTAAATATAATTCTTAGGTGAGTGGAACTGTGAAGTTTGTAGTTATTGTCTAGCATTTTGCTATCCTTGTTTTATTGTTAGACTTTTGGAATCATTTGCCAAGAGGGCCAAAGCAGAGATCCATTTCCTAACAAGACATGTAATTGAAACTTATCTACACTGTGTATGGATGGAGGATAAAGCGCTGTAGTTTTTGTAATTTTTTGTCCTTAAAATACTTGTTTGTCAGGCTGTCAGAATTGTTTTCATGGGCTAGAAAAAAGAAACTGTATTTCGATAAAGATGATCAATATAATAATAATAATAGTAGTAGTAACAGGATAGTTGTAAGTGTAGGTGCCGTGGCCAAATCTGTTGGACTACAGATCCAGTGACCACGGTTTGAAGCCCTGTTTCAGCGTTGTGTCCTTTGTGAAAGGCACTTTACACTGAATTCCTCACTCCACCCAGTTAAATGAAAGAATCATCCATACAAAACTTGTCTACCATACAACACAAAACATTGCAGCAAATTTCACCAGCACAGTGGTTACCAAAGCTATCACGATCCAGTTTTGAAAACCCTTCTAATCCACCCTGCACACACACACACACACACACACACACACACACACACACACACACACACACTTGCTCACACACATGCTCACACACCTGCAGGCACACACTGTAACTGTCACAATATGCCTTTGACTTGAAAACACTGCTAGGGCCACACTTTGACTTTTGTCAACAAACTGGGAAACCAGGTTTTTGAATTTTACACGTAGCTTCATTCTTAATTAGAATATATCTGCCCATGCTCTTTTGTTTGTGATAGGGGAATGTTACCAGTATCTGATTTAAATCATGTTGCTGTTAGTGATTTTAGTTCTTTGGTGTGTTTTACTGTTTTTTATTTTTCTTAAAGTTTGCTGGTGAATTTGACCATTCTTCATTTTTCTTTACGTTTTGTTGCTTATGATTGAATCTTTCATTTCTACATTTCGCTGTTCCTGATTCAATCATTTATTCTCATTGTTTGCAATTGATCCATTCTGCCTATGATTAGCTAGTCATTTTTATTTATTTATTTATTTATTTATTTTTAATCTAATTTCATCTTGTTTTGCCAATAATTTAATCTGTTCTTCTCATATTTTGTTGACAAAGACTACCCAGAAGTACTGTTTTGACAGTAAGCGGTGAGGGCTTGAAATCGTCCTAAAGTAAGCATTAAATAAGAAACAGCGAAACAAAGCAGCTCTCAGTATGTGCTTCTGCTGTCATATTTGTGACAGTTAGATGTGTTATTACCTGATCTCAAGTTGAAGTTAAATTTTTGTGGTTTTGTTTTTAAATTGTTTTTTGTTTTGTTCTATTTTTACCTTTTTGTTTGTTTGATAGTAAAGTACCAGTTGTGAAACTTCAGAGTTGATTTAAGTGTTTGATAGTAAAGTACCAGTTGTTGTGAAACCTAAGAGTTGATTGAAGTGATCGATAGTAAAGTACCAGTCGTTGTGAAACTTCATTTATGTTTTGATTTGTTATGAAACTTCAGAATATAGTTTATTTATATTTTATGTCTTGATAATTTACTTCCAAGTCGTTTTTTTAATTTTGTCAGAGACGTGTGGATACGTTTTGGTCTTTTTTAGATCAGCATAAGAATAAAGAGGTTTCCATTGAATATCACATGTGTATACAAGATCACTTTCCTCTGTTTTGTTGTTGCACAGCATCATACTTAGCATTAAGATGGTCATTACCTTATAGATGGTTAGAAGAGATACTGAAAGTAGATAACTGTAACAGTTACCCCTTCACCCACACCCCTGCCGCCTCCTCCAAATTCCATCACCAGTAGCAACTGCTGAAGTGTTCACACATGCACATAGCCTCAAACATTGGGGATTGGTAGTTTGTGTACATCAGGACAGAAAAGATGAAGCTGAAAGTTCTCAAGAAGCAAGCAGGCGAATACACTACACATGCGCACACTCTCTCTCTCTTTCTCTCTGTAAAAACATACATGTGAAAATATGTCCACAGAAAGAAAAAAGACATGGATACGGTCAGTGAGTCACACAGCCTACGCACACCTCAAGAAATGTTGAGGAAATTCATTTGTATTTGCCACAACAACACACTATGTTACTTGTGTGTCTGTTGTAATGTAGATACTGCTGCTATTTAGTTTTGAACATGCTTTTGAAATCATGAACTCTATTTATGATGCTGAATTTATAATCATAGATTTGTGAGTGCCTATGACTGTATGCACGAACTCGCAGTGATTTTTGTTTCCTGCTGTCTTGCCATGTACATCATGATTGAAATGCTTAATGATGATTTCAGATCAGTCAGTTACATATCTTTTTCATTTGCTACGGTTGTGTGGTGAATGTCAAATGATATTGGTTGTCCAATTTTTCATACAATCTTTTCAAATGAGCAAAATAATGTATGAATGAGCGCTTGCTGCATGTGTGTGTATATTCGTGTGTTTATGGCATGCATGTATTTTCATCAGCTCTTTTCTGTTAATATATATGATTTGACATTTATATTTATTGTTATTTTTTACCTCAGTGAACTCTGTAAAAGTGAAACATGGTTATGGAATTTGTGTGAGAAAACATGTGCAAATGTGTTAGGGTTGTAAGTGGAACATTTAGCTGTGATAAATTACAATGGTACTTTTTAATTTGTCGTAAAGGGATACCAGTATTATTACCATTAAGAACTGATAGTTTTGTGCCACTTGGACTCCAGAAAAAGGTTTATCAGAGCCAAGATGTTGAAGTGAACATGTATGAGTCTAACAAATGCAGCAAAAGTTGGGACTTTTTAAATAGGCTTCCTTGCAGTACCTAAAAGGAGGGGGGAAACAGTACATACAGTATTAGGCCACAAGCAAACAAACAAGTATTGGAAGCATGTGAACAAAGAATGCCTTCATGCATATTTTTATAAGAGTTTTAATTTGTATGCGTGAGTGATGGTACTGGATGGGGGTATGCACATTTTTATAAGTGAAATACACTGTGATCAAAACTTTTTTGAAGGATAAATGCAGAGAATGTAGTTTATGTATTTAGAGAGAATTGGGGTGGGGAAGGATTGTCATCTTTGTTCTTATTGACCTGTCATTGAATAACAATGAATTACTGACTTAAAAGGTTATTTTGACATAAAGGTGGAGCTCTGGCTTGTATTGGACCCAGTTAGTTGTTTGAAAAAGATAAAACAAAATATGTTAAATGTCCACATTATTTTCAACGAAAGCATTATGAATTAATAAAAGCTATGTTTACTCCCTTCTCTTCGATGGCAAGGCTACAAAACTCAGAACTCAAAATGTTTTTATTCAAGGATGAAGATTTTAAGTATGGCATATATTATTTCAGTCTCTCCTTGATGAACAAAGGTTACTTGAGAATGGCTGCATCTTGTACAGAAACTTTTTTTTCTTGAGGAATAATATCCTTTTATTTACACAGCTCAGGTTTGTCTATGAAGAGAATTTATGAGCAGTGTCATAAAGTTGTTTTAATCTTTATGTCACATACACACACAGATGCTACTTCCCTGATTTGCAAAAAAAAAAAAAAAAAAAAAAAAAAAAAAAAAAGTTTGGAATATTAGTTGTTGAATTTTCCCTCCTTCTCCAAAGTTGTTCTGCAGTTGTTAATCCCGGTCACATTTAACTTGTTTTCAGTGCTTGAATAATCACCCACAATAACTGTGTAGCTTAGTTTAACCTGGATTACCTGTACTCTGATTAATTTGTATTTATTACAATGGCTAAAATAAGCATTGGCTTAACATGCACACCTCCATATTTACAAAGAAGCTGTCGAATGTCTGTTCTTCCAATCAGAAATGTAGTGTCTTCCATTGATGCAAAGGAGTTGGTTGTTGAAGCCTTTGGTCTTTGAATTCCAAATACATATTTAATTACACATACTTAACCGTGACCCAACTAGTGCAGACTCCGGCAGGGGTCTGACATTCCTGTCCTGTGCAAACTACTATCCGCCTATGCGGAGCAGACGAAACTACGGCCGATAACCCCCCGGAAGTAGGTAACCTCCCCTTTGTCCCGCTGGTTATCGCCCTCTTTTTCCGGCAGCCATCATGACTCCTGTACCTGTGCTTTATTTTAAGACACTTTCTAGAATTGAATGTTTTGGTAATTTGTAGCAGGTAGCGAGAATCATCATAAATGATACATGTTAAACTGAAAACATGTGAACGGCTTTTAAATAAGCCTCCTCCTTGAGGCGATTCATGCTATGACATACAGGGTTCACAAAAAGTTAAGGACTCCTTGGGAACATGGTGAAATGATAACTTTTCTGCAGACAGTGGTGTATGCTGCCAATGTAATGAGCACCACCCTTAACCAAAAGTGCTCAGTCATTTCCACTTTTTCTTATAATGAAACTTCATAGCTGTCATTTGTAAATAACTGAATAACTGTCAATTTTTGGCAGAAACCTCAGTTTTTCAAAGGCATTTTTCAAGGTGTTCATTTTTCAGGTGTGCCCGAAACAGCCAGTGGTATACTATACACACCTTGCATGGTTGATATCATCTCTAAACATGTTATGAAAACATGCCTGGTTTTATGAAGTGGTCCTTAACTTCTTGTGAAGTATGTTGTATTGATGAGTGGATCTGCTATCATCGGTTGTTGAAATTCCTGTGATTCTCTGAATAATCATTGCTCATGTATTAAGGAAAGTGAACCTGCTCATACTGTCACCTCTTGTTTTTGTGAATGATTTTTGTCTGTGTGTGTGTGATTCAAGAAGTAAATTACACATGTTTTAGATGGTTGTATTCTGATTTCCTGGTAATCTGATTTGAATTGATTTTAAAATTATTTTATAGCATGCTTTACACTCAGACACTGTTTTGAACAATGTAAAAATAAAATCTGCAGTGAAATGGTTTCTTTTCTGTGATTGTGTGTGTGTGTGTGTGTGTGTGTGTGTGTGTGTGTACATGCCAAAACTTGTGCTTGCATCCCCCAAAAGAAAGATTACACAGTATATTTGAATAGTTACCGGACCTTGTTAGCAAATCATTGCCAATGCAATTCTGATTTGAAAGCAGTGTTGATGTATCTCAAGATATGCCACATTAAGACAGGCTTGAGTCTGTCAATCAGCTGATTATACAGGTGAATTCATTTGACTCTCCACATTATGATTCTCTGCAAAAGGAGGAGTTTGTATTATACTCCATGTTTGGTGATACATATACTTACCATGTCAAACTGATGCAAACTAGGCCTATCGGTTTGCTCTGCTTGGCCAAATTTCACATGGCTAACAGTGAAAAGACGACCAGTCTTGCCCGCTCTTAGCCAATCAAAAGCCTCAAAATATATTTCTTTGACGGTAAACTCATTGTCCAAGCTGCCAAAAGTTTATCTGCTGATGTACACAACAAAGTAAATTACTATAAAAATGTGCAAAGCAAATAAAGAAAACTGTATTGGTGTTCTTTGATAGGTGTGCACACTTGATCGACTTTCTTTCGACATAGTAGTTTAATCGAATATGATACCACACTTTCACAGAAACTTCTAAAAATTAAACAAGAAGTGCCCCTTTTGTTATGAGCTGCGCCACAAATGGGAAATATGTATCAAGACATTTTAGTATGTCTCACTGACATGCAGTCATAAAGCACATGCTGACATGGCTGCACACACTCAGGTAAAACATAAAAGCATTTTGCTATATACTTGAAAGTTGAAACACAGGTTTTCACACTCGCTGAAAAAAAGAAAGAAAAAAAAAGCACATTTAAGAAATAATGCAATCTACAAACATCTTGTATAAGTCAAAGTTCTCAGTGATACATTCACTGTATCTCTTATCCTATTACATCATATCTTCTTGATTCTGCTTGAAAAAAAAAAGAAGAAAAAAAAAAAAAAAAAAAGAAAGGCCCCATCTTTTTACTTGTCCTGAACTTCCCAGCAACTCTCAATCTGACTTCCCATCGCCTTCTCTCAATCTGCTTCATAAATTCCACAATATATGCGCTGAATTATACCGAACACCTGGCCAGCCCACTCTTTCTAATGCACATTTAGTTTAGTGGCATGCCTCTCTCTACCTAACCTACCCCTCGACTGAAGCAGAAATTCACAACAATGTAAGAGAAATGACAATGAAATTATGCCAGCTTTATCCTATACTTCTCTTTGTTTTCTTGATGCTTTCAACAGCTTCATCCCATCACATTCACATCATCCCACCATTAACTCATTAAGCCATGCACCCAAAAAATGTTCTAGTATCACAACTGATATCATCAAAACGGTTTTCACAATCCTACATATGCATAAACTGCAAACAAAGCCAACTAACCTCTACAGTATTTTTGAATGTGTCCACAAGTAACTTGCAGAAAAAAAAACAAAAACAACAACAGAATATTTTCTTTTTTTTCTGCATTTGCACAGCATTGAAGTCTGCTGCGGCTGTAAACTCCTGAGGGCTGAATGGGTTAACAACACTGTGTAGTCATTCTCACTGATATGTATCTATCCATTCTATTTTTAGATCAGTGAGTCATTCTTCTCACAGGAAATTTTCAACCCACTTTCAAGACTGATCTTAAATTACCTTTTTTTCTTATAAAGTCAGGCTACAGTCTTGAAATATGTTCTGATGGTAACATATAATGTAATATTCTATTTTGAAAATGGAAAATAATGCTCATGATGCCCAACAGAATAAGCTGCTACACTGATGGTTGACTACTTAAAAGAGCTTATAAAAAAGGGGAAATAAATCAACTCTGGAATGCTGACTTTTTTTAATTTTATTTTTTTACCTCATTAAATTTATTTACTTCCCAAACGAACAAATTATATTTACTGTTCCATTCATTTCAACTGATTCAAGATGTATAGCTTGACCTCAGAAACCAAAATCTCAGATGAATCACTGAATTATATACTTTTTTTTTTTTACAATAGTTATAGCGAGACTTATCACAGAGGTTATATATCAGGTTGAAATTATGTTAAAAACTAACCATGCATCCATAAATGAAAAACAAAACAAAACTGTTGGCCAAAAATAAACACATTCTCGTTCCAAGCATAAATTTAATTTGAATTACAGTCACATGAAATATAAAGGATACTATAGAGTAAATTTTGGTCAGTGTTAAGCTGCATGAAAGTAGAAGTTAATCCACTGGCTGTTCAATCACCTTTAGATTTATTGTTAAAACAACAACAACAAAAATTGCAACAACCCCATAGCCCCCCCCCCCCCCCTACCCAGAACAAATGTGCTTTTGACATTTAACTGGCAGCAGAACTAATAGCAGCAGCAGTGTCTATCAAGTGTGATCTATTAACGTTTCTCTTTATTTCTTAAGGTAGTCATTGGATTTTAAGAAGATGGTACTCTATTCCTTCTATTTTTGAAACGAAAGTTTTATCATTAAACTGTGAATGTTCCATCACTCCAGATCAAAGAAAGTACTTTCTTTCTTTGTGTCTTCCCTTCTTGTTGTCATGGCAATGGTATTGTTTTGCGAGCAGTACATGTTTCAGTTCAACCACAAATGCTCCAGTTTCAGTTATATCTAATTGATCCTGCGTTGGATGCTTTTTACGCACGTACACTTTCGTACGCTAGCACGCATACATGCACACACACACACACACACACAGACACTGTGATACACACGCACGAGTGCTGTAGGGGAGATAACTGCGCCTGATTACCCCACAATCCAATTTTAATGAAAAAAAAAAAAAAAAGGGCACCATACCGGTCATTGACTTTCTCCACAATGCAGCTGATTCGTTAACATTGGATTTCGCTATATTTACCCTACCCTGTAAGCACTATCTGACTACTTGTCAACACGAAGAAGAAAGTTGATGTTTCGTGGTCATTTTCAAAGGGGGATAAGTCTGAATCTTGCAACTAGAATCTCTTCCGGTGCGCTGATATTGATGTCTGCTAGTTTACAGGTTTTGGAGCCGGTCAAAGTCCACCACAGAAACATAGTGTTTTCTGTTTGTTTGTGGCCAGCGAGATCAGCGCAACAGAAGAAATAATTTTAGTTCTATACAGCACAAACATGCATCGTGTTCTGAAGTTCGAAGGAGCTGCACCTACTCTGAAAGCGTCTCTGCGGGTTGGTTTGGTGTGATTGAAGTGTTTGTGAAACATGACATACACGAGTAAAACTATGAGACAATTTTGCTTGAGTCAGCTATTGTTCAGGATAATGTTGTTTTTTTTTTTTTACTTTGATCCGATCTATGAATAATGAAGTTTTATAACTATATCTCAGTGTATGACTTCCAAACATAATGATAGTGACGAATGTTTGGGCTTGTCCACGGTGTTGCAGCAAGATTTATTATTATTATTATTATTATTATTATTATTATTATTTGATTTTTATCTCACGTTGTGTTTCTTTGAAAAAAAATCTGATTTTTTAGACGACACATTCACTCATTTATTCCTGCTCCCACTTACACACACATGCACCACCCTCACCCCCCCCTAAAGAGAGCATTCAATGTGTGTGGTGAAAGTCAGAAACTGAAAAGTCTTGCAGTAAGTTGTATTGTTACATCTTCATTTCTTACTTGAGCCTTTCACCTAAGGTATAGGCTGGCAACAAGAGACCTTCATATTTCCCCGCCCTATGCTTATGCCTCAGTCTGGCTCCAGTTAAGTCCCGTTTTCTTGGTGTCTGCCTGGAGGTCTCTTTGCCAGTCAGACTCATTTTCTCTTCCCCAGGCGGTTCCATGTCAGGGGCTGTCTGGTTATGCTAGATGCTGGTTTTCAGGTGTGTTCCTGATCCACCCCCCACCCTCTTGAAGTTCTGCCAGTTTAGTTTTCAGCTGGCATGTGTTGTGTCTTCTTCCTCAGGTTGACATTACAGATCTTACCTGACTAGTGGATCTGGAGGAATCTTCTCAGACAACTGTTGATGAATGTCTGTACCATGTTGAGGGTTGTTCTTGTCATTCTCCATGTCAGCTCTACACAGCAGCACCGACTTCATGTTGGAATTAAAATCCATATTCTGGTTTTGTTTTGACACAACCCTTGAGCTCGTTTGTTTATTTACAAGTTTATAGTCTGTTCATGTAAGATGATGATATTAGACTGAAAATAAATGATACTATTAATATTATTATTATTGTTATTGAGATTATCATCATTTCTATCATAATTATGATGATTGTTATTATTAAGCTCAAGATGTTTTTAAGGCTGCTCTGACATTGTCAGCCCTTGCTCTGACATCTGCACTTGTGCAGCCCTGCATGTCATTGATGCTTTCAAGATTGTTAATGATTCCACTGATTCTTCCAGCGCATCTATATACAGAAAGAGAAAGGTTTGGATTGATGGAGGGATGGCATTGTATGTGGTTGATACTAAATCAGTTTAGATTACAAGGTGTACATTCAGTGGAATGAAGAAAAATATTGATGTTGCGTTTTCATTGAAAGCATTGTGTTTTCTGCACAGGTTTATGCTGGTAATAAGGGAGAGTTTCACTGGACAGCAGCTAAACGGTATGTGCTAAAGATTATTTCTAATTTTCCCCTACTTCTTTAACACAGTGGTACCTTTTCCAGAGGTAGAAAGAAAGTGGGGAGGGGGGTAGGGTGGGAGATGAGTTTTAGACAACACAACTCTTCCTGTTTAGTGTGCTGAAATAAACATGACTTTCATAGAAATCTGTGATGTTAGGGTTTAGAAAATTTAACAAATGGAATTTCTGAGCATGATGTACATATAGTTATTAAAGCACAATTTCTTGTGTAAACCAGGTTGTTTTGTTATCCATAAAAAGCAGTTTGTTTTGTAATCTATACTTGTTTTAAATGGACTTTATTCTGTTAGGATGAAAAAGAAAAAAGACCATAATTGTTGATATGCATAAAAGAGAAGCTTTCTTTCCCCTCAGCATAATTTGTGTGACTTTGATTTAAATCATTTAATTGAGTTCCTGACACTGATCTGCACTTCGTCTTTGTTGCTGTGATTGCAGAGCCACTGCACTCAGTGATGAAGAACGCAACTATCTGCAGAGAAGCAGCGTACCGTCTTACCACTTCCAGAAAAGCCTGCCCCGTCTGCCGGTGCCAAAATTGGAAAAGACTTGTGAGCGCTTCCTCCAGTCTCTGACGCCACTTGTGAGTGCTGAGCAGCATGCCAAAACTGCCGAAGTGGTGGCCAGGTTTCAGCAGAATGAAGGAAAAGGTAGATAACTGATTCATAGACTTTCTGGACATGAATAGCTGTTGCTTCCCTTAAACCTTGAGAAAATAGAAATAAGAATGAAGGAAAAGTGGGGATGGATGAGACTAATGGTTAATACTAGAAGTTCTAATTGGAAGGGGGGTGGGTGGGTGTGGGGGTAGGTGGGAGGTGGGGGGGGGGGGGGCTTTAATCAGAGACCTAACTCTTATGGCTTTACACACACAGTCATTTGCATGACAGGACGCCTACCTGGGTAGAGCTGACTGAGAGCTACCTTTTGATGCTCATCATTTGATTCCTGTGCCATTCAGTTAGGTTTCAGTCATGCATGTGTGTGTGTGTGTGTGTGTGTGTGTGTGTGTGTGTGTGCGCACATGTGTGTGTGTGCACATGCGTGCGTGCATGTGTGTGTGTGTGCTGCACATGCGGAGGGATGTGGGTGCGTGATCATCTGCTTGTACTCTGAACACAGGGCATACCTGCAGTGTCTCTGTGCGCATTTGTTTACGCCACAAATTGGAAAAAAATGATGCTAGAAATTTACAGGGATCTTTCCCTGATTCACCAAACAGATCTCATATTGTTGCCATTGCATTTTTATATTTGCAGAACATTTTTGTTAATGAGTATAGATCTGTAAGTTTGATTTTAGTCGAGGAGGCGCCATTGCTGAATCAGTTAGGGTTTGGAGTTCTGATCCGCCGTTCACCGGTGATCAGGGTTTGAGGCCCCATTTCAGCATGGTGTTGTGTCCTTGGGATAGGCGCTTTTGTCCGATTTTCCTGACGGGCGACATAGCCGAATGGTTAAAGCGTTGGACTTTCGATCTGAGGGTCCCGGGTTCGAATCATGGTGACGGCACCTGGTGGGTAAAGGGTGGAGATTTTTACGATCTCCCAGGTCAACATATGTGCAGACCTGCCAGTGCCTGAACCCCCTTCGTGTGTATATGCAAGCATAAGATCAAATACGCACGTTAAAGATCCTGTAATCCATGTCAGCGTTCGGTGGGTTATGGAAACAAGAACATACCCAGCATGCACACCCCCGAAAGCGGAGTATGGCTGCCTACATGGCGGGGTAAAAACGGTCATAACGTAAAAAGCCCACTTGCGCATATACGAGTGAATGTGGGAGTTGAAGCCCGCAAATGCAGAAGAAGAAGAAGAAGAAGAAGAGTCCGATTTTCCTCACTCCACTCAGGTGTGCATGGGTACCTGACTTCAGTTGGGAAAGGTTAAAACGGTGGAAGGAGATGATTGGCCCCCGCCTTCCCTTTCCGAGCCCAAGACACAGTAGATATGAATTCACTACCTCAGTGGCCATGAAATGCTTTTGGACTTTTTTTTTTAAAAAGAAATAACCTTTATCTATTGGTGCATGCTTTATTTGGCCTGTGCCCTTTTGTTTTCAGAGCTTCATGAGGAACTGGTGGCTCAGAACAAGCGTGATAAACACACCAGCTACATCACAGGTCAGCACAAGCTTTTTTGTCTTCTAAGTGGTAAAAGTGTACCTGTTTATTTGCTTGCTTGTTTAAGCCCATTCCTTCCAGTTAATTTACAGATTTCACTTGTCCTACTTTCCCTTGCTCAAGTAAATCAAACCAGTGCTGTCAGTCAGCATATTTGTGACAGATACATCCTGATAACATGCTTAGAACATAACCATATTGGACGTAGACATAAGTTCTAGAGTTATTTTTCACTGTTTGGGAAGGTTAAAGGCACAGAATATGTTTTTTTTGTTATATAGCTAATTGTCATAGAAGTTCCCACTGGAACATGTCACAAAGTACATTCATTTGGTGTTGGTTTTTACTTTTTATTTTACTGATCAGTACCATTTTGAAAAACTTGCATCAGTTAAAGAAAATGGTTGAGAAAAAATATTTTGTATTTCTTTGTGATGTTTTTTTGGGGGAGAAAAGATAAGTTATCACATTAATGATGTTTAATGATGTATATTACAATGTTGCTGTATATTGTAAATGAAAAAAAAGAAAAGAAAATGAATATAAATTCACTGCCCCAATGATTGTAAAAAGTTATGGAAACTTTAACCTTAACGTCTTTAGTCTTTATGTGAACTTAAACCTTAACCTCTTAATAGGAACTTTAAACCTTATGGGAACTTTAACCTTAACCTCATCAATTTTGTGTGCGGATGGACGGCAGGGCCTTGGTTTGACATGTATCTGAAGGATCGTCGCCCTGTGGTCATGACCCACAGTCCCTTCATCGCCTTCCAGGATGACCCGCGCCCTGAATACAACAACCAGGTGGGAGTCATTGTCACCGCTTTCTTTGGCCTTTTGTCAGTTTGTATGTTTCTTTTTTCTTTCTTTTTTTTTTTTTGCTGCCTCATCATCTGCACCATTTCAGTGGCATTACACCTACACCGCTCATTCCGAGTCCCCCATACACAGCCACACCCGGGCTAGTCTGTCACAGTCCCAGTGTTGGCAGTCGCCAGGAGGCCACACACCAGAGGAGACCCTGCACTGCTGCTGAGTCACTTCAGTGGTGTTCAGTAGTGCCTGTTTTGATTTAATGTACTTAGGACACCAGGGACACGACGTCCCTCCAACGGCAGTCCCCTATGAATCCGCCGGCACTGAAGACCTTGGCAAAACTCAACCCAAGTGCGGAAGTGGAGGGGTATCGAAACTGAGGTCACTGTGAGAGCCAATGTGTATGTTTCAGTGTACTTGTCATTCTTTGGTCTGTCTGAACGAATTGTTTAACTCTTCCGCCACCAAGTTTCTGTGGTGAAAAGCTCTCCGTTGCCCCTACTATTTCAGACTTAAGGCGCTCAGTCGCATGATTCAGTTCGTGTCAAAACAGCACAGTGGACTCGTTCACCTCAAACTTGGTTAAGGGGAGGGAGGTAATGGGGGTGGGTGGGGGGGGGGATGTTAGTCAATATGTTGTTGCATGGGGAAGTTGGCAGCAACTGTTAAGCTTTGTTATAATGTGAAAAACAGTCCATTTAAGGGATGTTAGTCAATATGATGTTGCACGGGGAAGTTGGCAGCAACTGTTAAGCTTTGTTATAATGTGAAAAACAGTTCATTTAGGGGATGTTAGTCAATATGTTGTTGCACGGGGAAGTTGGCAGCAACTGTCAAGCTTTGTTATAATGTGAAAAATAGTCTGTTTAACATGACCCCTCAATGCTTTTTCGTTTAAAAATTTTTTTTTTAATGCTATAGTATAAGTGGGGCAGTGGCATAATGGTGATGCTCAGTCCTGTAATGGACCCTTTGCAGTGGCTGTGCTATGACTGTGTAAGCAACATGATTCTATTTGATTAGTAGTAATGTCAGGTCAGGGGCATAGCCCTTGCTACTGGTACCATGTATCCCAGTACTACCTGCTGCATGTGAAGTCTCTCAACGACGGAACAGGTGGAGGAGGAAACAGGCAGAGGAGGAAACCTTTTCCAACGGCTGTGAAGGCGGAAGAGGATGACCAAAGGGCAGGGGGAGCTCTTATCCTTGGCTGGAAGTCCTCTAGGAGATGGAACTCCGAAGAAAAAGCCTGCACCTGCCGAGGCCGTTCTAAACATGGCAGTATCTGTACCTGTGGGACTCTTGAGTGTCGGTAGGCGAGAGAGTGGGGAAGGGACTGCACAACTTCTCTTCACTAAAAAAAAGTCACCTGTGCTGGTCAGGCAACCAGGCTAATGTCGGAACAGTGAGCTAGACCTTCACCTGTGGGAAGTGCTGCACATCCAGAATCCGCCTCTTCTCCCATGTGAGGACACACACCGACAGATGAGCCTGCCTGCCTACTCATCCATCGGTCCGGTGGGAGACTCCATCACATCACAGTAGTAATGTGCCTGACTAGGAAGCGAGTGTCCACAGATTACTGTCCAGTATATGGACAGGGATTTTTACTCTCCCCTTTCACTAGACCTTGAGTGGTGGTCTGAGTGATAGTTTTTGGATCAGATGATAAATCAAGGTGTATGTGCAGCATGTACCTAGCACTCATGAAAGAACCTGTGGCGACAAAAGGGTTGTCTCTGGCATAATTCTGTAGAAAAACCCTCTTTAACCCTTTCACTGCCAAACTCGCATTTATGCAGCAGCTTGGTATAGGACCCATGTCACTGAAGGGTGACCAGATCATGGGTCTGTTATCCATGAAACTATTGCTCTTAATGTTCAGTGGTAGGATGTCATATTTTCTGCCCATCACAGGGGGAATCCCCAGGTGTACTTAGACACCATATTTACTGTTTATAGCACAAGGGAATTTTGCACTCTGAATTGACTGGCGGTGAAAGGGTTAATAGTCAACCAAATAAATTACCCATCACAGGGGGAATCCCCAGGTGTACTTAGACACCATATTTACTGTTTATAGCACAAGGGAATTTTGCACCCTGAATTGACTGGCGGTGAAAGGGTTAATAGTCCGCCAAATAAATTACCCATCACAGGGGGAATCCCCAGGTGTACTTAGACACCATATTTACTGTTTATAGCACAAGGGAATTTTGCACCCTGAATTGACTGGCGGTGAAAGGGTTAATAGTCCGCCAAATAAATTACCCATCACAGGGGGAATCCCCAGGTGTACTTAGACACCATATTTACTGTTTATAGCACAAGGGAATTTTGCACCCTGAATTGACTGGCGGTGAAAGGGTTAATAGTCCGCCAAATAAATTACCCATCACAGGGGGAATCCCCAGGTGTACTTAGACACCATATTTACTGTTTATAGCACAAGGGAATTTTGCACCCTGAATTGACTGGCGGTGAAAGGGTTAATAGTCAACCAAATAAATTACCCATCACAGGGGGAATCCCCAGGTGTACTTAGACACCATATTTACTGTTTATAGCACAAGGGAATTTTGCACTCTGAATTGACTGGCGGTGAAAGGGTTAATAGTCAACCAAATAAACTTGCAGACAGATTAACAACAACACCAACAACAAAAGGGTAGCAATGGGCTGTGCTTTCCCTTGGGAGACCACCCCGAATTTTACACAGAAAAATGATTTATGACAAAAAGTAAGAGTAATTCAATACAATGCAATTCAGCACATTGTTATTCAACACAACACAGCACAACACAACACAGTCTAGTCTCAATTCAGTCCAGTTCAGTCCAGTCCAGTTCAGAAAGGGGAGAAGGAACCTTCTGCATACTTGTTTTCACTCTATTTTTATGGCATGGAAGTTAATGATTCATGCAACTGTCTGTTCTCAAACACTTCTATCTTCTGTGTATATATATATATATATATATACATTTTTTTTTTTTGCAGTTACTGCGAGCAGCCAACCTGGTTGTGTCCTCGGCCCGATTTATGAAAAGTCTGCGAGAAGAGTTGCTGGATCCTGAGGTTTTCCATCTCAACCCAAAGGCCAGCGACACGGACTCATTCCGACGCTTTGTCAGGTGTGTGTTGCTTTTGTGTGTCAGGTTTTTCACCCTTTGCACTGTTTCATTGTCTCTGTTTTTTTTGTTGCTCTGTCTGTCTTACAACTGTACATATTAACTCACTCAGTACGGCCAGACCTCTCTTCTCCTCTACACAGACTCCTCAGATGTCCAGTGGGTGTCTGAATGACCCAACCTTTAGCTTCCGTCGTCAGAATTGTGGTATTCTTTGTCAACATTCACCTCTTCAGTATAAGAGCCTTCCGCTTGCAATATTTGGATGATGGTAATTGGGGTGAAACGCTGTTAAAGTTGTCTCTTTCACCGTTCGTATGGAGAGAGTTAAAGATGAATTTTTAAAAAATATCATGAATTAATAGTTGTCATCAAAAGGCATCAAAAAAAAAAAAAAAGTGTTCATCCTGTGCTCAAGTGTGTGCGTATGTTAGTTTATGAGTGTTAGTGCATGAACTGAGATAGCATTATGCAAGATTTTGTGTTGTATAAAAAATTATTCATTGTTATTATGGTATGATTTGTCTGTGGGTGTGTTTTTACGGGTAGAGCTGGAGGGTAGGTGGGTGATTGTAGGGTGTAGATTCTCGCGCATCTACATGCTCATGAGACATGGACTCACGTTTGTCTACCAATGTCTTCCTTGCAGACGTTTACCTCAGTCCTTGTCATGGTACGGAGCTTACTGGTACAAGGCCTTTCCTCTGGATATGAGTCAGTACCGTCACCTCTTCAACTCCACACGCATTCCCAGGTGTGTTATGGGTGTGTACAGATTATCGATACTGCGTGATACTGCGTGGTGTACAGATGATCGATACTGGGTGATACTGCAGTGTGTACAGATGATTGATACTGGGTGATACTGTATGGTGTACACATGATCGATACTGTGTGATACTGTGTGGTGTACAGGTGATCAGTATTGTGTGATACTGCATGGTGTACAGATGATCGATACTGTGTGATACTGTGTGGTGTACAGGTGATCGATACTGTGTGATACTGTGTGGTGTACAGATGATCGATACTGTATGATACTGCAGTGTGTACAGATGATCAATACTGTGTGATACTGTGTGGTGTACAGGTGATCAATACTGTGTGATACTGTGTGGTGTACAGATGATTGATACTGTGTGATACTGCAGTGTGTACAGATGGTCGATACTGTGTGATACTGCAGTGTGTATAGGTGATCGATACTGTGTGATACTGTGTGGTGTACAGATGATCGATACTGTGTGGTACTGCAGTGTGTACAGATGATCGATACTGGGTGATACTGCGTGCTCAAGACGGAGTTGGACAAGCAAGTGAATGAATCTTTTATTTCAGTACATGTTGATCATATGACGAAATTGCACGATTAAAAAACAACAGCTAAAAAACCTCCCCTGTCCCCATAGGTCGTGGGAGGTTAAAACAACGGAAGGAGAGGATTGGGCCTTGCCTTCCTGTGCTGAACCCTAGACGCAGTGGATATGAGTTCAACCCCCTGATGGCCAGAAAGGCTATGGGACCTTTAACCTTTCAACTTTGATATCAGAAAAAAAAACACCTCAACCCAACACTACCAGCCTACATGTGTTTTTCTTCCAGGCCAGAGAGGGATGAACTGTACTGTGACCCGACAGCTCAGCATCTTCTGGTCATGCGAAACGGAAACTTCTACATCTTCAACATCTTCGACAGGGATGGTGAGTGTGTGACTGGTCCTGGGTGTGTGTGTGCGCTTACGTACATGAATGTCAGGGAACTGTCCCCCCCCGCCCCCCTCCAGCCCTCCACCCCCCAGTCCAATCCTCCACCCCTCCCTCCAACCCTTCCCCCCCATCTTTTTTTTTTTTAAACAGCAAATTTGGTGTTTTGTGTATGGATCGTTCCACACACTTTGACCCCACCTTGAAACTGAAACCGATTTTGTATGAGCTTTTTTTTTGCAGTGTGAAGCATGATTTTGTTTTGATTCTGTTCTTCTTCTTTTGTGTTCGTGGGCTGCAACTCCCACGTTCACGTATATATGCGAGTGGGCTTTTACGTGTATGACCGTTTTTAACTCGCCATCTTGGCAGCCATACTCCGCTTTCGGGGGTGTGCATGTTGGGTATGTTCTTGTTTCCATAACCCACCAAACGCTGACATGGACTACAGGATCTTTAACGTGCGTATTTGATCTTCCGCTTGCGTATACGCATGAAGGGGGTTCAGGCACTAGCAGGTCTGCACATATCTTGACCCGGGAGATCGTAAAAATCTCCACCCTTTACCCACCAGGCGCCGTCACCATGATTTGAAAACCCAGGACCCTCAGATTGAAAGCCCAACACTTTAACCATTCGGCTGTTGCGCCCGATTCTGTTTGTTCTTGATGACTTTTGCCGCTTTGTCGTGCTGAGCAGAAACAGTCATTACTGGCTTGGTTGCTGTGTGTGCAGGAAACATGGTCGACGAAAGGGAGATCTTGGCTCACTTGCAGTACATCCTTTCTGTTGATGATCCCCGGCCCTCCCACCCCCTGGGGGTACTGACCACAGCTGACCGCGACACCTGGGCCAAGGCGCGCATGCAGCTGCTGAACGCTGGTCAGTTTTGTGCACTGTGGCATATCTGTTATTCATGAATTTAATGAGGTATCATATTCTTGTTTATGCTTTTTTTTTCTCCCTCCACACCTGACAGAGTGCGTTGTGTTACGCAGTTGGTCAGGCATCTGCTTAGCAGATGTGGTGTAGCGTGTATGGATTTGTCCGAACACAGTAACGCCTCCTTGAGTAACTGAACTGGACTGAACTTGCCCTTGACAACACACTGCCCATGCAAACTTTTTTGTGTTCTGTGGGGTTGTGTTGTAGAACTTAGGTGTTGCCCTTTACAACACACTTTCCATGCAATCATTTTTGTGTTCTGTGGAGTTGTGTTGAAGAACTTTTTTGTGTTGCCCTTGACAACGCACTGTCGATACATTTTTGTGCTCTGTGGCGTTGTGATGTAGAACTTTGGTGTTGCCCTTGACAACACACTTTCCATGCAAACAATTTTTGTTCTCTGTGACATTGTGTTGTAGAACTTTGGTGCTGTTCTTGACAACATAATGCTGTTGTTCTCAGAAGCGGAGTCACTATCAGTACCTTCTTGCTGGTAGCTTTCTTCACTGCAGATGCTTTATTCAACGTCTTCATCATCCTCGTCAATATCAAAACCTTCAGTTTGAACATTTCAATCATTTCAGCAGTGGTAAAAGCTGCTGTCGTGATCTAGTTTGCTCCAAAAATTTCCACTTGTATCGCCTGCGATGCCATTTTCGATACGTATGCAGATTAGCTTGTCATGTGGGGTCCTGAACTCGCTGGCTCGCTGTGGAGTGTGTTGTTACGGAATCTAATGAAGAAACTTTCCATTCGACCCTAGACACGTTCGCAATGCCCAGTGTAGCTACGATTGTTATGCTACCCCATGAGGAAAACGTGGAAAATTTTTTAAATGTCGAAACAGCTATAGCGTTCCATCGTCCAGAGTGAGTTAATGAATAGATAAATGAATAAACTGTGTTATTTGCATTGCTCTCCAATGAAATCCATATGTAGGCCTCATTTTGGCTCTGTGTGGTCCACTGGGCTGTTAGCCACAATGATAAATAAATAAATAAACAAATAAACAAAGAAATAAATGAGTAAATTGTGTTGTTTTCAGTGCCCTCCAATGAGATCCAGGTGTAGGCCTCATTTTGGCTCTGTGTGGTCAGCTGTGTTGTAAGCTATAACGATAAATAAATAAACGGATAAATGAATAAATATAAATGAATAAACGAATCCATGGATAAAGCATTAAATGAATGAATTGTGTTGTTTGCTGCAGCACCCTCCAGTGAGATCCAGCTGTAGGCCTGATGTGGCCCAGTGTGGTCAACTGACCAGTAAGCAGCAGTGATAAATAGATGAATTAATGAATTAAGAAAAAAAACAAACCAAAAAGACAAAAATGAATGAATTATGTTGCTTGCAGTGCCCACCAGTGATATCCATGTGAAAACCTCATTTGGCCCTCTGTGGTTTGTTGGGCTGTGAGCAACACAACTCATTCATTTTTTCTTTTTTTTCTTTATTCTTAATTGATGAATTAATAAGAAGGAAGTGTCTGGGTTTGTTCCAATGTACCTTTTATTTACCTGTGTGCTAGATGAATCGGTAGCGTAAGCAGCACTGACTTGAAGTTTGTACCTTGTAAATGGAGAGAGTTACCACTCTTTACTATTTGATGAATTAATAAACAGACAGACAGAAATGTGTGTGTGTGTGTGTGTGTGTGTGTGTGTGTGTGTGTGTGTGTGTGTGTGTGTGTATATAAATTAATAACAACGACCGGCTGGGCTATATCAGCAACAGTGATGAATAAATGAATAAACGAATGCATGAATAAACAGATGAATGAATAGACAAATGAAAATGAATAAACAAATGAATGAATAAACAAATGAATGAATAAACAGATAAATGAATAAACAGATGAATAAATGAGTAAACGAATAAATCCTTGTTTGCAGCGCCCTCCAGTGAGAGACAGGTGTAGGCCTCATTTGACCCTGTGTGGTCTGCAGCAAGCAGCAATGATAAACAAATAGATGAATAAATAGATAAAAAAGTAAATACATAGATTTATGAATATGAATGAATGAATAATCAAATAAATAGATAAGTAAATAGATAAATGAATAAACAAATGAATGAATAAATAGATGAATAAATAAATAAATAAATAAACAAATAGATAGATAAACAAACAAATGAATAAATGAATAAATAAATAGATAAATGAATATATACATAAATAGAAAAAGAAATGAATGAATAAATGAATAAACAGATAAATAAGCAAATGAATGAATAAATGCATGACAATAAAGTATCTTGAGGAAATCACCACCCAGCACTACACGCCAGGCCCTGACCTGGAACCCCCAGGGGAGAAGGAAGAGAGGATGGCCCAAGAACAGCTGGAGGCCTGGTAGGACACTGAAGCAGAGCTGAAGAGGCTGGGATCCAGCTGGAGGGATGCCGAAAGGACAGCCCAGAGTGGAGTTTGGTGGAGGAACGTCGTTGGTGGCCTATGCTCCACAGGGAGCGAAGGGCCTAAGTAAGGGAATAGATAAACAAATCAGCGAAGAAATGAATCTCTAAACGGTGTTGTTTTGTTTCCAGCGCCTAGCAACGAGACCCAGCTGAAGCTGTTGGACAGCGCTGCTTTCTGCCTGGTGCTGGACGACGAAGACCTCACGGATCCCATCCCCTTGGCTCGCTCCTTCCTCTTCAGCGATGGGGTCAACAGGTGGGGAGGGGGGGTGGGGTGGGGACCTCAGTTAATTGTCTTGAAAGACTAGCGTCCATATCACCTGTGAGGGTCTAGTGGAGGGGGGGGGGAGAAGGTACTGGCGAGTGTGGGATTTGAACCAGTGCACTCAGATTCTTCCGCTTCATGGGTAGATGCATTACCCCAAGGCCAACACTCCACACTTCTATATATATACGTATATGATTGTGGGAAATTGAAATTCAAAAGACACACGCATGTACACACAGAGACACAGGCACAGACACATTATATATAAGAGGCAACATTGCACTGGCTGTTAGTGCTGCAGCCTTGGGGGCCCGTTGGCCTTTGGGAACTACCTCAACGCCAACTGTCCTCAAAAACTCTTGGCTGAGAGAGTGGGGGTGAAAGTTGGGCAAGACACTCTACACTATGATCAAATTCTTGCCCAGAGATTTGGGACAGCAATTGCCTCCTCTGCTGTTCTGATGGTCATAGTCGGACATGCCTGACAATCATACATACATACATACATACATACATGCATGCATATACATATATATATATACATATGTATATATATATATCTATATATATATCTATGTATGTATATGTATATATAGATATATAGATATATATATATAGATATAATTTGATATATATGTGTGTGTGTGTGTATTTTTCCAGATGGTTTGACACAACTGACGATATATATGTATGTATGTATGTATGTATGTATGTATGTATGTATTTATTTATTTATTTATTTATTTTTCCAGATGGTTTGACAAGAGTTTCCAGCTGATCCTCAGCAAGCGTGGCACAGCGGCGGTGAACTTTGAGCACTCGTGGGGAGACGGGGTGGCTGTGATGAGGTACTTCAAAGAGCTGTACAAGGACTCCACCACCAACTCCTTCCTCCACCCGCAGTCGGTGCCCGCCAAGGTGGACTCCGCCAAAGTGGTGCAGAAATTAGGTAGGGAGGCGTGTGTGTGTGTGTGTGTGTGTGTGTGTGTTGTGTGTGTGTACATGTGTGTGTGTGTGTACATGTGTGTGTGTGTGTACATGTCTGTGTGTGTGTGTGTGTACATGTGTGTGTGTGTGTGTGTGTGTGTGTGTGTGTACATGTGTGTGTGTGTGTACATGTGTGTGTGTGTACATGTGTGTGTGTGTGTGTGTGTACATGTGTGTGTGTGTGTGTGCGTGTACATGTGTGTGTGTCACTGTGTGTGTGCGTGTGTGTACATGTCTGTGTGTGTGTGCGTGTGTGTACATGTGTGTGTGTGTGTGTGTGTGTGTGTGTGTGTGAGGAGGAGGAGGTTGAGGGGTGGGGAGGAGGAGGGGGAAGATGTATGTTTTGCAAGAGATCATTTTCCATTGACTACATTTCCTTCGTGTGGTTTTAGTTACTTTTTCCATGAGTGAAAACCACTTGAAAATCAGACATGACTCAGCTGCTGCCTTTGAACACTGTGTGCCTTCCACAAACTGTTTTGAAAGAAAAAAAAATATGCGTAAAGATTTCACACATTTTCAGAGAGACTTTTGAACTTGAAGCATTTTGTAGGCATTTGTAAACTGATGTCTTTAGATTTTCAGTGTGACACAATTGTATTTGCCATAATTATCATTATGACGGAAGTTCATCACAAACAGTGAAGATGTCAGTGACTCCAGATATGACAACTCAGCCCAAAGGCAGACACATATATGCCGTCGCACAGTAGGTGGGTGTTAGCAGACGATAGGTATCGTCTCTTCTTCTTGCGGGATTGATGCCTCTGGTCGACGGGCGCAATAGCCGAGTGGTCAAAGCGTTGGACTTTCAATCTGAGGGTCCCGGGTTCGAATCACGGTGACTGCGCCTGGTAGGTAAAGGGTGGAGATTTTTACGATCTCCCAGGTCAACATATGTGCAGACCTGCTAGTGCCTGAACCCCCTTCGTGTGTAAATGCATGCAGAACATCAAATACGCACATTAAAGATCCTGTAATCCATATCAGCGTTCGGTGGGTTATGGAAACAAGAACATACCCAGCATGCACACCCCCGAAAGCGGAGTATGGCTGCCTACATGGCGGGGTAAAAACGATCATGCACGTAAAAGCCCACTCGTGTACATGCGAGTGAACGTGGGAGTTGCAGCCCACGAACAAAGAAGAAGAAGAAGAAGAAGATGCCTCTGGTCGAGGTCCTGAAGACGCTTGTCCTCAAACGCCAGAGCCCCTTTGTGGACAGCCAGTGGCCAGGCACAAGTTATATCACAAAGGAAAACAACAAAACAATCAGAATCTACAAAAATTGGTATTTCACACCCATTGAGCTTTTTTTTCAAGCTCGTGGATAAAATGATGAAACATGACTTGTGACTGATTCGGTGGTAGAGGGTCACTATGACTGCTGTGCTGTGCAGGCGTACACTTTTTTTCTTCTTCGTATGCTTCCACTCCAACATTCACACATACACACGAGTGGGTTTTTACTTGTATGAGTGTTTTCACCCCTGCCATGCAGGCAGTCATACCCCGTTTTCGGGGGGAGACTTACTGTGAGCACACTTATCTGATCAAACAATGTTTCCCCGTGCAGTCAAAAGGAGAATCCATCTGCTTAGACGTAACAGGTAAGGTTATTGTGTGATGCTATACAAGTATAATGATGCCCCCTTCCCCCACCTCCCAGTCCCCAGGTTTTGAATTGTGGTCACCCCCGAAATGGCTGCATACATGGCAGGGTAAAACACGGTCATACACGTAAAAGCCCACTCATGTACATGTATGCGAGTGAACGTGGGAGAAGAAGAATTGTGGTCCATGTCCAAAGTTCAGTGAAACATATTTGTTGGTCCCTTTGTGCTGTGCAGACTTCAAGCTGGACCCCTACCTCGAGGAGACCATCAGCAAGGCCAGCAAGGCGTTCGATGAGCGTACGGCCAGTCTGGACATGAACTACTGTGAGAGCACGGAGCTGAACAAGTCCATCGCCAAGCAGTACAAGATCGGTCCTGACTCTCTCATGCAGCTGGTCGTTCAGGTCAGTGGTGAACGATTGACGTGACGATGTGCCGTTTTGTGGTGCAGTGTGTTGATCGTAACAACATGGCACATTGCTGTAGCACTTTCAAACCTCTCACAGCGCTTTGCAGTAACGTGTCAGACAAAGCACACGAGAACATGCACATGCATGCATGCACACACAGGAACACACCCAGACACGCACACTTGAATGCACACATGTTCCCACACATGCATGCTCACATGCTATCAATTGATAATAAGAAAATGAAGAAGTCCATGAGAAGAACTGTAATGATTATTTTGAGCGCGTTTGTTCGAATCACGGCTCAGCTGCCGATATTTTCTCCCCCTCCGCTAGACCTTGAGTGGTGGTCTGGACGCTAGTCATTTGGATGAGACAATAAACCGAGGTCCCGTGTGCAGCATGCACTTAGGGCACGTAAAAGAGCCCACGGCAACAAAAGGGTTGTTTCTGGCAAAATTCTGTAGAAAATCCACTTCGATAGGAAAAACAAATAAAACTGCATGCAGGAACAAATACAAAAAAATGGGTGGTGCTGTAGTGTAGCGATGCGCTACTCCTGGGGAGAGCAGCCTGATTTTCACACAGAAAAATCTGTTATGATAAAAAGAAATACAGATACAAATACAAATATTTTATCCCTTCCTTCCTTCCTTCCTTTCCTTCCCTCTGTTTCAGCTGGCCCAGTACAGGCTGACAGGGAAGTGCGTCGGCACCTATGAGTCGTGCAGCACAGCGGCGTTCAAGCACGGTCGCACGGAGACGGTTCGCCCGTGCACGACGGCCACGCACGCTGTGTGCAAGCAGCTGTTTGAGAAAGGTTCCAACGCCACTGTGCAGGACATTCAGGGCGCCATTCAGGAATGCTCCCGCGTCCACAACGAACTCACCAAAAACGCCGCCATGGGTGAGAAGGGTTGCTGCTGCTTTAAAAAAAACCCCAACTATTTATTTATTTTTCAAACTCTTTCACCACCAAGACTCCCCAGCGCCTAGTATTTTAGCTCTGCCCTCTCAGGGACACGCTTCGGTTTGTGTCAAAATAACACAGCGGATCTGTTCAATTCAGACCTGGTCTTGGGGGTGGTGGGGGGAGAAGGTTAGTCATTGTTCTTGTGCCAAGGAAGTGGCAAAAGGAAATAACTCCTGTTTGGAGCAGACGATCCTTGTGTTTGAAGCTTCAGTTCAGGAGTTTTGCACTCTTTGTGTGTGTTTTCATTCCAGAATGTTTTTTTTTTTTAAACGTCATAGAAGCCGCTGGATATACATGCATTGTGTCCTTTCATGTAGCCGAGCGTCAGGGATGCATATTTTTGTGTTGTCAGTAGGCCTGCATATTGATTTTAATTTCACATTTCAGTTTTCAGTTTCAGTTTCTCAAGGAGGCGCCACTGCGTTCGGACAAATCCATATACGCTTCACCACGTCTGCTAGACAGATGCCTGACCAGCAGCATAGCCCAAAGTGCTTAGTCAGGCCTTGAGTTCATGCGTGTATATATATTACATAAATATATATATATATATATATATATATATATATATTTATAGAGAGAGAGATTTGTGTACCAATCAGAGTTGATTTCTTCCACAGAATTTTGCCAGAGGACAATGCTTTTGTTCCCATGGGTTCTTTTTCTCGTGTGCCAAGTTGCATGCCGCACATGGGATTTCATCTCTGTTTATCGTTTCATCCCGACTAGACCAGACACCCAGTTTGATTTTCCAGTCAAACTTGTAAGAAAAAGGTGACCAGAGAGGTATTTCGAACCCAGACCCGCAGGGACACTGTATTTGTATTGGTATTTCTTTTTATCACAACATATTTCTCTGTGTGAAATTCGGGCTGCTCTCCCCAGGGAGAGCGCGTTGCTACACTACAGCGCCACCCATTTTTTTGTATTTTTTCCTGCATGCAGTTTTTTTAAAATTTGTTTTCCCTATCGAAGTGGATTTTTTCTACAGAATTTTTGCCAGGAACAACCCTTTCGTTGCCGTGGGTTCTTTTACGTTCTTTTACGGCAAGCGTCTTAACCGTTCTGCCACCTTCCTTCTTTCCTTTCTGCCGCTTACAACTTCTTGAGCGACCACTCTCACCTGATATTCACTACTTCTCTGTGTGTGCTTGTTGGCACTGGGCAGGTCAGGGCTTTGATCGTCACCTCTTCACCTGATATTCACTACTTCTCTGTGTGTGCTTGTTGGCACTGGGCAGGTCAGGGCTTTGATCGTCACCTCTTCACCTGATATTCACTACTTCTCTGTGTGTGCTTGTTGGCACTGGGCAGGTCAGGGCTTTGATCGTCACCTCTTCACCTGATATTCACTACTTCTCTGTGTGTGCTTGTTGGCACTGGGCAGGTCAGGGCTTTGATCGTCACCTCTTCACCTGATATTCACTACTTCTCTGTGTGTGCTTGTTGGCACTGGGCAGGTCAGGGCTTTGATCGTCATCTCTTCACCATGCGCAAACTGGCGGAGGCCAAGGGTCAGTCGCCGGAGCTTTTCAGCGACGAGGGTTACCGCACCATGATCTACGACATCCTGTCCACCTCCACCCTCCCCGAACCCTCCGTCCTGTTTGGTGGCTTTTGCCCCGTGGTGCCCGATGGCTATGGTGTGGGTGAGTGTCAAAATGCGAGGTTTTTTTTGTGCTTTTTTTTGTTTTCTTGTTATCATTTTTACAGTTTACTGGTTTCTTTTTTTGTTGTTGTTGTTGATTGTTGATGTTGCTGGACTGCATTTGTTGATTGCTTTTTTGATTGTTTTTTTATTTTTTATTTTTTTGTTTTTGTCTTTACTTTATGGTTGTTTGTACATTATAGTTGTGTACTGTTATTATTACGGATATTACTATTATATCTATATATATATATTGATGCTTCTTCTACTTCTTTATGGAAAACGAAGACATCTGGGCTTTGATTTATTCTTTATTCTCTTTTTATATGTACCGATGATGTTCCTTCTCAGCAGGGAAAAATGAACAGTATAGGAGATTTTCTTTAAAAAAAAAAAAGAAAAAAAAAAGAAAGAAATTTCCGTCGTTTTCAGTTTAATAATTTCAACCATTAAAAAATGAAATGAAAAAAAAAAAAAATCTATTACTATAATTGTTGTTGTCATCATTATCTTTTATTTTGTTTTATTGTATTCCATTCTATTGTATTTTTATTGAATTTTTTTTTTCAGTGACACAAAAACTGAAAACTTTTCAGTTAGAACAGCGCTATAACTCGCAAATCCATTCTACTCAGAGAGCAATAGCTCACAGAAAAACATCAGTTTTGCTGCATTATTGTTGATGATTGTATTGGTGGGAATGAGGGAGTAACCTCAAAAGACTATCAAGTCCAGCAGTTTAAGTATTCATCACCTACACACTGTGTGTTGAACTAAATGCACCTTTACGAATGACAGAACTACATGCATTTGCAAAAACACACCACACCAATTAAAAACTCTGACATATCATCACACTCTCCAAATACTAAGTCCAGTAAGAAAATGTCCATTGAATAGACAGTAAACGGACACAAGTGACAATGAAATAGAAGATTGAAAATTATGCTTCCTTAAAAAAAAAAAAAAAAGGAAAAACCTTACACTGCATTACTATTGTCTGTTTACAGGCTATGCCATCCAGGAGTGGAGTAACTTCAAAAGATTATCACATCCAGCAATTTAAGTTGTATTCATCACCTACACACTTTCTGTTGAACTAAATTCACCTTTACGAATGACAGTAGTGCATACATTTGCAAAAACACACTAGGACAGTTAAAAACCCTGATATATCATCACATACTCCGAACACTAAGTCCTGCATAGAAAAATGTCCAGTGAAGAGATGAGAAACAGACACAAGTGACAGTGTAATAGAATTTTGAATATTGTACTTCCTGAAGAAGAAAAAAAAAAAAGGAAACAAACAAAACCCAAACAATTTCTTTGCATTACTATTCTTTGTTTATAGGTTATGCCATCCAGGAGCAGAGTAACCTGAAAAGGCTATCTCTTCCAACCATACTTAAATAAATAAAAAAAAGAAAAAAAAGGAGAAAACAAAGAATTTCACTGCATTGTGTGTGTCCAGGTTACGCCATCCAGGAGCAGAGTAACCTGAAAAGACTATCTCTTCCAACCATACTTAAATAAAAAATTTTTAAAAAAGGAGAAAACAAAGAATTTCACTGCATTATGTGTGTCCAGGTTACGCCATCCAGGAGCAGAGTAACCTGAAAAAAAGACTATCTCTTCCAACCATACTTAAATAAAAAAAAAAAAAAGGAGAAAACAAAGAATTTCACTGCATTGTGTGTGTGTCCAGGTTACGCCATCCAGGAGCGTGGAGTGGGTTTTGTGGTGACCACATACAAGCCCCACCGTGAGGCCACACCCTTTGTGCAGAGTCTGGAAGCCTGCCTGCAGGACGTCCACTCCGTTCTGGACGGGAAAATGCCCAGCAAATCTTCGTGATGGCAGCATGCCTTAGACCCAGTGTGACCGTATTGTTGAAATGTCATGATGTGTATGGTTGTTATTTGTGTTATAACAGTGCACATTAATTAGACCCAGTGCAACCGTGTTGTTGAAATGTCATGACGTGTGTGGTTGTTATTTGTGTTACAACAGTGCACATTAATTAGACCCAGTGTGACCGTGTTGTTGAAATGCCATGTGTATGGTTGTTATTTGTGTTACAACAGTGCACATTAATTAGACCCAGTGTGACCGTGTTGTTGAAATGTCATGACGTGTGTGGTTGTTATTTGTGTTACAACAGTGCACATTAATTAGACCCACTGAGACTGTGTTACTGAAATTTCATGACGTGTATGAGTGTTGCGTACATTGTAACAGTACACATTAGACCCACTGAGACTGTTATTTAAATTTCTTGATGTGTATGAGTGTTATTTACATTATAACAGTGCGCATAAAAACCACTGACTGTATTATCAAAATTTGTTTTCTGCCTGATAACAACATGCCTGTGAATCATGGACCTGTAAAATCAATTAGAATTTTATGATGTGTATGGGTATTTCCTCAGCGATAACAACACTCCCTAGATTGACTGTGTTAATGAAGTAGTTGTGTATCTGTCTGTGAAACATGTCTATTATTCCATACTGTTACATTAGACAGTGCTGACAGCAAACATTTTCAGGAGTCAGATTCATAGTTGGAAGGAATGTAACTGGGGCTCCGATTTTTGTGAACGTTTTACCCGACTTCAGTAGGGGAAGTTTCAGTGGAAGGAGAGGATTTGTCCCTGCTTTCCCAAGCCCAGCCCCAGACACAGTGGATTTGAAGTCATTGCCCTGATAGTGGTGAAAGGCTATGGTACTTTTTGAAAACTGGGGCTGTCGAAATCTATGATTTCAGTTTGCCAGAGTTTAGAAGCAAAACGATGTCAGGAAAATAGAAGCAAGCTGTGTGCACAAAGGATTCCACACCAGAATGTTGCTCAAATTGTCTTTTATCTTTCCACAACATGTTTTCCACTGAAAAAGAGAGCACAGACGTCCGGACTTATGTAAATTTCACTGTTTGGTATCCACGCATGTTTAATGCAGACCTCACAATGTTATTGACCAGTTGCTAAAAGCAGGTATGTTTTGATAAAAAGTTAAAGAAAAAAGAGGGATGATACAAATCATGCAAGATGCATGATATGGTCTACTGCTTCAGGCACACATGTATCAGAAACAGCTTGAAAAATGTGTTTGAAAATTCACTGTTTCAGCCGAATTTGATATTCATTCAGTGGTTCATGAGTGATAGCTGTGAATTTTCATTGTAAAGAAAATGGCAGAGCAAGCGCAAGAAGTCATCTCAGTGGTGCTCACTACACTGGATACACACACGGCTGTTTGCTGGAAATTCAGTCATACACTGGATGCACACACGGCTGTTTGCTGGAAATTCAGTCATACACTGGATGCACACACGGCTGTTTGCTGGAAATTCAGTCATACACTGGATGCACACACAGCTGTTTGCTGGAAATTCAGTCATACACTGGATGCACACACGGTTGTTTGCTGGAAATTCAGTCATACACTGTATACACACACGGCTGTTTGCTGGAAATTCAGTCATAAACTGGATGCACACACCACTGTTTGCTGGAAATTCAGTCATACACTGGATGCACACACGGTTGTTTGCTGGAAATTCAGTCATACACTGGATGCACACACGGCTGTTTGCTGGAAATTCAGTCATACACTGTATACACACACAGCTGTTTGCTGGAAATTCAGTCATACACTGGATGCACACACGGCTGTTTGCTGGAAATTCAGTCATACACTGGATACACACACGGCTGTTTGCTGGAAATTCAGTCATACACTGGATGCACACACGGCTGTTTGCTGGAAATTCAGTCATACACTGGATGCACACACGGCTGTTCGCTGGAAATTCAGTCATACACTGGATACACACACGGCTGTTTGCTGGAAATTCAGTCAGCATCATTTCACCATTCACCCAAGAAGAAAACTGTGCAAGTTCCCAAGTGGTTCTTAACTTTTTGTGAATCCTGTATAATCCAAAGTATGTTTGCCTCATGGTGAACTTGGGCATCTCAGGCACAGGGTGCGACTATTGTGACAGTCAGTGCTTACATTGTAAGTCTTTAAGTGAAGGAGAGGTGTCATCTGCTCACGAAAAGACAACATTCTCAGCTAGACAAATGCTTGTGGGGTTGGGGGAAGGGGATATTTTGTTTGTTTGCCCTTGGATTGTCGTTTTATTTTGGGTGGTGGTGGTGTTTTTTTGTTCCAAGCTGTTGGTATGTGGTTTTTCTCTCTATTATAATGTTTGTAATGCTTCGTATTTTGATGCTGGATTTGAATGTTACAAAAGCAGCATTGATTTGATGTAAGATTCATACGCATGAAACTTTTCAGTTTAGTATAATCTCCTCCTCTTGCTTCCTCGTTCATGGTGGATATTTTCTCTTTTTTTGTTACATGCAGGCCGCAGCAACATTTTTACGTTTGAATTGTTAGATGCGTTTTGATTGTACCAGCAGTGTACGTTAAATGGTACCAGCAGTGAACACTTGGGAGCTAGAGGACTCAGTGGAGTGATGGCCTAGAGGTAATGCGTCCGCCTAGGAAGCGAGAGAATCTGAGCGCACTGGTTCGAATCACGGCTCAGCCACTGATATTTTCTTCCCCTCCACTACACTTTGAGAGTTGGTCTGGACGCTAGTCATTCGGATGAGACGATAAACCAAGGTCCCGTGTGCAACATGCACTTAGTGCATGTAAAAGAACCCACAGCAACAAAAGGGTTGTTCCTGGCAAAATTCTGTAGAAAAATCCACTTCGATAGGAAAAACAAAAAGAAAACTGTATGCAGGAAAAAAAAAAAAAGGGGTGGCGCTGTAGTGTAGCGACATGCTCTCTCTGGGGAAAGCAGCCCGAATTTTACACAGAGAAATCTGTTGTGATAAAAAGAAATAACAAATAATACAAAAAATACACATACTGAGTCAATGGTTTAATTTCTTTAATTGTCAGGATATCAGTACTGTAAACTACCTTGTCAACGCCCAGTATCTAATTAACGCCTACCTCCCACTTTGGGTTAACCCGTTCAACCCTTGGGGAATTTACAGTCTCTGCAGGCTTCTGTACCGTATTGATGCAGAATAAAATGCAGAAAATAGACTGTTTTCCCCTCCATACGTGTTGACACATCTGGAAATACTGTGGGAGTTACTTTCTGCATTTGTGGTTTATGCATCTGTAGGAACATGAAAACAGTTTGATGAGACAAACTTTGATACCAGAACAATGCTTGGGCGTGGGGCTCAATGAGTTAAAATCTTTGCATGTGGTAAATATCCCTCCTTCACGCGAGTGTACTTGTAGTAAGAGAATGTGTGTGGATGTGTCTTCTTCTTCTTTTGCGTCCATGGGCTGCAACTCCCATGTTCACTCGTATGCAAACGAGTGGGATTTTACGTGTATGACCGTTTTTACCCCGCCATGTAGGCAGCCACACTCCGCTTTTGGGGGTGTGCATGCTGGGTATGTTCCTGTTTCCATAACCCACCGAACGCTGACATGGATTACAGGATCTTTAACGTGCGTATTTGATCTTCTGCTTGCATATACACACATGAAGGGGGTTCAGGCACTAGCAGGTGTGCACATATGTTGACCTGGGAAATCGTAAAAATCTCCACCCTTAACCCACCAGGCGCCGTCACCATGATTCGAACCCGGGACCCTCAGATTGAAAGTCCAACGCTTTAACCACTTGGCTGTTGCGCCCGTCAGTGTGTGGATGTGTAATGAGTGTGGCTTGCCCTCACTGTGGATGACTGTGCGTGTTGTGAGTCAGGCAGCAGCCATGTCCTCGGAGACACAGAAGTCTGTGTGAGCTTCATTGAACCATGTGTTTTTATAGTACCGTGTGTGTGTGTGCAAAAAGACACAAACACAAAATTTCAGTCTTATCTGTTATGTCCTAACTTTAAATGTTACTTTCATACACAAATATTTATTATTAGATTGGATAGGTCTGTTTCAACCACTTACGTGGATTGTGCATGTTTCGATGCAATGGATGTGATATGTTTTTTTTCTTGTTTTTTTCTTTTCTTTTTTAACTTGGGGTTATTTGATTGTTCATGAAGAGGGATGTGTGTGCAGTGCATGTGTGTGTGTGTATTGAAGTATTTCCTATGGTGGCTGGTTTAGAAGTATGCAGAGTTGTGTGTGATTTTTTTAATATAATTTCTCATCTGCCTTAAAAAAAAAAAAGATGAAGATAATGTGAAATGACAAAATTTAAAATGGACCAGTACGTCAATATGTTTGCTCTGATGTTCGTGTTAGTGTTACCAATCATAGATGTATGAAATTGAATATTTTCCAGAGTACTGTTTTTGGAGGTGATTTTATGGACTTTGTATTCTTTTCCTGAACATGCACTGATGCAGCCATAGTCATGACTACCCTGCCCATCCCTTCAAACACACACGCACAACCATCCACCCCCCCTCCCCACACACACAATAACACATTCATACACACAAAGAATAACACACACACACATACACACATGCAATAACACAGACACAGACACACACACACACACAAACACACAGAATAAGACACACACAAATGCACACACACACACACGTCTAATATCACTTAAAGTGGAAGATGTTAAACTGAAGACTACTACTACACACATGCACACACACACACGCACATTTTGAACACTGACAAAAACTTAATTACCTTTGGAATGTCAAGCTCTTTCACGGTTTGCCGTTGTATCTCGATTACTGCAGTTGTTGGTCACCAAGACATAGCAGATATTCAGAACATGTGTATCTGTTACTGAACTTGGAACCAACACTAGCACTGCTGCAGTGCCTAGCCTCCCACATCATGTGGAAAAGTCATTGCCACGGCTTGTGGGGGAAAAAACAATGAAATTAAAAAAAGATTAAAAGGATGCCTCGGAAAAAATATGGGTACAGATAGGAAGATAGGATGTGGACCGCTCTGAAAAGAATATAGGGACTGCTCAGGGAAAAAAAAAAAAAAAAGTATGGTGACTGTTCAGGAAAGAAAAATATGGGGGAATGCTCAGAAAGAAAGGACTGTTAAGGAAAAATAAAAAAAAATATTTGGGGATACAGTGATTGCGCAGCAAAAAAAAAGAAAAAAAGGGACTTCTCATGAAAAGAACTATATGGATTGCCCATGAAAACAATGTGGGGACTGCTCATAAAAACAATATGGGGATGACTCAGGAAAAAATATGGGGACTGCTCAGGAAAAAATGTGGGGACTGTTCAGGAAAAACAATATGGGGATTGCTCAGGAAAAAAAAAGAATTATGGGGACTGCTCCGGGGGGAAAAAAAAAGGGGGGGGGGGGGGGAGAGGGGGGACTGCTCAAGGGAAAAAAAATATGCTCACTGCTCAGGAAAAAATATAGGGACTGCTCAGGAAAAATAGTGGGGACGACTCACTGCTCAGGGAAAAAGAGATTGCGCAGGAAAAAAAACATGGGGACAGCTCAGGATAGGAATATGGAGTCTGCTCGGAAAAAAAATGTGGGGACTGCTCAGGATCATGATACAGGGACTGCTCAACAACAATAAAAAAAAAAAAAAAAAAAGGGGGGGGGGGGGGACTGGTGATGAAAAAATTATGGGTATTGCTCAGGAAAAAAAAAAGGAACGACTCGGAAAAAATAAACCCACACGATCAAATCCATAAAAAAAACCATGAATATACCAATGGACAATGTGTGAAAGTGAGTTTAAAAAAAAAAAGAAAGAAAGCACAAAAGAAAGAACTATATAATTGGAACAGAAAAAAAGAAAGTATTTAGATACATATTTAGATACGGGCGCAATAGCCGAATGGTTAAAGCGTTGGAGTTTCAATCTGAGGGTCCGGGGTTCGAATCTCGGTGACGGCGCCTGCATGGTGGGTAAAGGTGAACATTTTTCCGATCTTTCAGGTCAATATATATTATGTGCAGACCTGCTAGTGCCTGAACCCCCTTCGTGAAAAAACGCACGCAGAAGATAAAAAATGCACGTTAAAGATCCTGTAATCCATATCAGCATTAGGTGGGTTATAGAAACAAGAACATACCCAGCATGCACACCCCCGAACACGGAGTATGACTACCTACATGGCGGGCTAAATAAACAGAACGGTCATACATGTAAAATGTTACTTGTCTGTCTGTGTATGTGTGCGTGCCTGAAATCTGATTGAATGACACAGGAAACGAATGATGAGCGTCGGCTCTACCCAGATTGGCAGCCTGTTGTGCAAATTACCCCGTGTTTGTAAATCGCTTTATGGACACATCTTAGAGCTTGGTCTCCGACCGAGGATAGGCGCTATATAAGTATCCATATCAATCAATCAATGAAACATAAATCGATACATACATGACACATACATTAATGAATGATTAGAAGTGTATGTGAAAAAATATGTAAAAGATCAATTTTTTATTATGATTATGTCTGTAGAGTTGTCGATTCACAACAGGCAAGCAAATCATCTTAAATTCAGACAGTTGGGCAATAGGAGGTGTGTGTGTGTGTGTGTGTGTGTGTGTGTGTGTGAATTTGCTTCTATGCTGTGTGTGTGTGTGTGTGTGTGTTTCTGTGTTTTTTTTTGTGTGTGTGTATGTGTGCGTTAGCGCGCGCGCGTGTGCTTTGATGTATTTGTTTCTGTGTGTGTGTGTGTGTGTGTGTGTGTGTCTTTTCTTCCCTTCCAAAATGTGGTCGTTGCGCAGTTCCCTCTCTGCTGTAAAAAAAATTGTCTTTACCTTTAACAAAAGAGTGTCTCAGTGTTCAGGAAGCACGTGCGAGCCGAAACATGTGCCTGTCGACAGTTGAGTTTGAAACTGGCCACTCTGTGTGCAACCACTCGTGGTTCACTTGGCAACAGTGACCGGAATACAGAACATGCTCCATACCGCTGTGTTCACATGACGGAGGTCTGGCCGCTTCCCCGGTACCCTGGGTATTTGTATTTGTATTTCTTTTTATCACAACAGATTTCTCTGTGTGAATTTCGGGCTGCTCTCTCCAGGGAGAGCGCGTCGCTACACTACAGCGCCACCAATTTTTGTTGTTGTATTTTTTCCTGCGTGCAGTTTTTTTTATTTGTTTTTATTTTATTTATTTATTCAGACTTCTTGCTATAGCGCATATTCTTGAAGCTCTATGCGCTTTACAATAGCACTAAAAAAAAAAAAAAACATTCACTCAAACATCCCCACACATATGCATATAATTTGAAATATAGGCGAGAGAGAAAAATTAAAATAGGTCATGTCAGTTGATTAAATCAAGAAATGCAACAGGTATTTAAAAAAAAAAAAAAAAAAAAAAAAAAAAAAAAAAAAAAAACCCACCCCGCATTACACACACATATCAAAACTAGAAAGATGAAACAAATGTTCACACACACACACACACACACACACACACGAATGACAAACAATTGAAACACACAGGCTACATCATCACATGATAAAGCAATATTCATCGAACATTTCAAGTAAAAACGTATGTACATCATTACATTTAAGAAATTAAACCTGAAAATGTAAAAAATGTACGTATTGTTAAAAAAAAAAAAAAAAAAAAAACCTCACACCTCCACCACGTCCACATACACTAGCACAAACACACACACACACACACACACACACACACATACACACACACACACACACACACACACACACACACACAACTCATCAACAACAACAAAAGCACAACAGATGGACAACTGAGTAAACAAACTACAACATTACTTCATAAAACAGTTCGTGTTAAAATCTCTCACATACATATTTATACATTAAAAAAACAACAACACAACAACACACACACGCGTGCGCACGCGCGCGCGCGCGCACACACACACACACACACACACAAACACACACACACACACACACATGTACCAACTCACCCACCCGCACACCCGCAACACACAGACACAAGCTCGCGCGTGTGGACGTGCAAACACCCGCCACCACCTCTCCCCCCTCGCCCCCCCCCCCCCGCTCCCCCTCCGCCCCCCCCCCCCCCCAACCCTCCCCCCCCACACACAACACAACACAACCACACACCTCTATTTCATTTCAATTTCATACAACATTGTATGACTGTCTGAACAGATGTGTCTTCAGGGCAGTTTTAAACTGTGAGGGGGTTTCAGAGTAACGAGTTGTGAGTGGAAGCTGGTTCCAAACAGTTGTCGCAAAGTGAGAAAAAGATCGCTTGCCATAAGTCTTTGTTTTGATTCGAGGGACAGTAAAGGTTCTATTGTCTGAAGAAGAGCGGAGTTGTCTGGCAGGGGTATAGACATGAAGGAGATCAGAAAGATAGACAGGAAAGTAGGGATCAGTGAGAGAGTTGAAGCAAAGAGTGGATGTTTTATGTTGTATTCTTGCAGAGATTGGGAGCCAGTGAAGCTGTTGGAGGAGTGGCTGTACGTGTTCGTGTTTTCTGACTCTGAAGATCAGTCGTGCTGCTGAATTTTGAACCTTTTGAAGTTTGTCTAGGAGGTACTGGGGAATGGCAGAGAGTAAGGAGTTACAGTAATCAAATTTAGACAGAACGAGAGAACAGACGAGAGTTTTGGTTGCATCAGAAGTGAGAAGATGGCGAATGCTACTAATTTTCCTGAGTTCATGGTAAGCAGAGCGACAGATGTTGGACACGTGTTTTTCCATGGACAGAGTGTCAGAAAAAGTTACCCCTAGATTTCTTGTAGCAGATGAGAACTGAATGTTTGTGTTACCAACAGACATAGAGGAGGGAGCGGAGTCAGGTAATGGTTTGTTCTGTGAGTGAATCAGGAGGACTTCAGTCTTGTCATCATTTTGTTTTAGTTTATTTACGGTCATCCAATGCTTGATGTCAGTAATGCATTCTTGAATGTTGTTGATGGTGTTATTGATCTGGTCAGGTGTACATGAGTCATATAATTGTGTGTCATCGGCAAAAGATTGACTTTGGACGTTGTGCTGAGCTGTGATGGTACCAAGTGGATTTGTGTACAAAATGAAGAGCACGGGTCCCAAAACTGATCCCTGGGGGACTCCGAATTCCAGAAGAGAAGGTTGAGAAAGGTGTTTGTTAGTAACGACAGTCTGGGTTCTATTGGACAGATAAGATGAAAACCATTTCAGTGTTGTGTCAGAAACTCCAAATGAATGAGAAAGACGATTAACGAGGATGTTGTGATCGATTGTATCGAATGCCGCTGAGAGATCTAAGAGGGTGAGGACAGAGAGTTTACCAGTATCTACAGACAGCAGAAGGTCGTTCATAACTTTGAGTAGAGCTGTTTCAGTGCTGTGGGAAGGGCGGTAGGCGGTAGTGTTTCCTATCGAAGTGGATTTTTCTACAGAATTTTGCCAGGAACAATCCTTTTGTTGCGTGGGTTCTTTTATGTGCGCTAAGTGCATGCTGCACACAGGACCTCGGTTTATCGTCTCATCCGAATGACTAGCGTCCAGACCACCACTCAAGGTCTAGTGGAGGGGGAGAAATTATCGGCGGCCGAGCCGTGATTCGAACCAGTGCGCTCAGATTCTCTCGCTTCCCAGGCGGACGCGTTACCTCTTGGCCATCACTCCACTTGTGTGTGTGTGTGAGGGGGAGGGGTGGGGGGGCGTCCATTCCATTCTAGTGCGTCTCCGCTTGGGGCTCTCCTTTGCCTGCTTCAAAACTGCACAGCAAATAGGTATTAAACCAACTGAATATTTGAAATAAAATGCATTTTTTTTAATATAAAGTAAATAAATGATAACACCTAAATATGATTAAAATATATGCATAACAAAAAAACTGAAGATAAACTGGAATGAACATAATGGAGATTAGAAATAGATTCCCAAAACCTCTGTGTGTGTATGTATTGTGTGTGCGCGCGCGTGTATATATGTGTTCTTTAGTGGGTTTTTTTTCACCATAAGTGCAGTCAACGGATCTGGCCCCAAATATCTTTCTGAACTCATCCATATCTATACCCCGTCTCGCCAGCTCCGTTCTTCTTCTGATACTCGACTTCTCAGGATACCTCACGTCAGAAGTAAGACCTATGGACACAGATCGTTTTCTTTTCAATCGCCAAAGACGTGGAACAAGCTCCCTGATAACCTCCGTCATTCTGATTCCCTCGCATCTTTTAAATCTCGTCTCAAAACTCACCTTTTCCCTCAGCAATAAGTTCAATTGTGGCAGGTCCACAACTACATGCATGTATATGAATGTGTATTGTGTGTGCGTGTGTCTATGTAAGTTTGTGCCTGCCTATGTGTGCGTATGTGTTAGGGTAGCTGTTAGATACACATGTATGTTAAAATGTATGTATGCAGTGTGTGTGTGTGTGTGTGTGTGTGTGTGTGCGTGCGCGCGCGCGCGCGCGTGTGTGTGTGTGTGTGTGTGTGTGGTCACATTTTGGTGTGTGTATGTAACATAGATATAATGTTTTATGTTATCAAAAGCGTTTTTGTAAAGCACCTAGAGCAGATTTCTGGATAGTGTGCTATATAAGTATCCATTATTATTATTATTATTAAGTGATATTTAAATAAACCAATTGAATATACAGAATAAAATACATTTTTATAAAGTAAATAGATGATAACACCGAAATATGATTTCAAATAGATGCATAACAAAACACTGAAAATAAACAAGAATGAACATAATGCACATTAAACGAAAAATAAGAGAGACGCAGTCTACAAGAGAGATGCAGTCTACGAGAAATAAGAGAGAGAAGCAGTCTACAGGAGAGACGCAGTCTACAAGAGAGATGCAGTCTACGAGAAATAAGAGAGAGAAGCAGTCTACAGGAGAGACGCAGTCTACGAGAAATAAGAGAGAGAAGCAGTCTACAGGAGAGACGCAGTCTACGAGAAATAGGAGAGACGCAGCCTACAAGAGAGACGCAGTCTGAGAAATATGAGAGAGACAGTCTACGAGAGAGACGCAGTCTACAAAGTCTACAAGAGACGCTGTCTACGAGAACTGAATAGAGAGACGCAGTCTACGAGAGAGACACAGTCTACGAGAAAAAGAGACGCAGTTTACGAGAAATAAGAGACGCAGTCTACAAGAGAAACGAGAGAGACGCAGTCTACGAAAAGTTGCATTTGTAAAACTATGGCACGAGAAATAAGAGAGAAGCAGTTTACGAAAGGTTGCATGTAAAACTGACCGAAACAAATTAACGGGGAGGTTGGGCGTGGGGGCAAAACACCTTACCTGACTTCAGTGGACGAAGATTCCGTGCAAATTGAAAATCCACACCAACATCTTCAGTCCATAATTATACACAATTAGTTTTCGGTGTGTCAGCAGAAACCTCCACCAGTGGACAACGTCAAGACCCCAGCATCGAACAGCGCTTTGTCATGGGTCGCTAAAACCCAGCTTTACCGGTGTGTCAGGCTGATGTGTGTGTGTGTGTGTGTGTGTGTGTGTGTGTGTGTGTGCGTGCGTGCGTGCGTGCGCGCGCGCGCGCGCGTGTGTGTGTGTGTGTGTGTGTGTGTGTGTGTGTGTGTGTGTGTGTGTGTGTGTGTGTTTGTGTGTGTGCTTGAGCGTGTGTGTGTTTGTGTGTACATGCACGCGCGCGCGCGCGCGTGTGTGTATGTCCTACACACACAGGAATAACAAGAGCGGATTAGAACAACATACACTTCCCAATTTCTTTAATTTCTCAAGTCACTATGGCTGTGAGTCCTATCTGTTTCTGACTGCCTGTCTGTCTGTCTGTCTGCCTGTCTGTCTGTCTGTCTACCTGTCTCTCTCCGTTCGTACAATTGACCTGACCGCATGTGACTGTTCTGACCTCTGATAAATATTCTTCTTCACTTTGAGGAACAAAGAAACAGGTCAGACGTTCGAGTATGTCATATTTCTGCATTGATTTACACTTTTTTTGGTGTTGTCTACAGTCCTTTATTGTTCATTCTCACAACAAATAAAAAGAGATTCTGATTCTGTGTCTGATTCACACACACACACACACACACACACACACACACATACACACGCGCGCGCGCGCCCACACACACACACACGCCCCCCCCCACCCCCCCAGTCCTTTATTGTTCATTCTCACAACAAATAAAAAGAGATTCTGATTCTGTGTCTGATTCACACACACACACACACACACACACACACGCGCGCGCGCACACACACACACGCACACACACACACACACACACACACACACACATGCGATAATCACAATCATCATCTCTTACCTGAATTGATTGCTCTGAAGGATGGATGGCCGCGATAGATTGTGTCATCGGTTTCGGCACATAATATTGCTGGTGACAATAATCATGTGCCGACCACCAGTCACTTAAGTATTGTCACCGGTGACAATGTGTGCCAACCATCAGAGTACTTCTATTTTGTCGCCTGTGACAATATATATGTGCCGACCATCAATGCACTTGCTCAAATAGTGCTGTTGTCCCAGGATCATGGCAATGTGGGTGTGTGTGATGGGTGATTAGAGAGAATGGGAGTGGGTATATGGGTGGTGGTGGTGTGGTTCAAAAGGGAGCTAGAATGACTGCCGATTTTTACCCAGTTTATCTTTTCTATCCAAAACCCTTTTCTATTATTATTATTTTTTTTTTAATAGATTTATTAGTTATTATATATATTTTTTTCACAATTTTTACAAATCTATGGCATGCAAATTACAACTATGCTCCTTTTTACAGGTGTGTATTTTAAGTGAAAATTGCTACTATCTCAGCCGTTTAATCATGTGTGTGTGTGTGTTGGAGTGTAACAGTTGTAGTATTGAGAGTATGTTACTTTATGGGTTTTGTGAATTGTGTTTTTAAATTAAAAACAAATAATGATTCTGTTTTATATGTTAAAACTGCTTTTCATGTGCTTTCTTGTTTCACTTTAGCTACTGGATTTGTAAAGCGCTTAGAGCTTTGCTTATGCTTGGATTATAGCACTATATAGAAATAAAAGAAATCATTATCATTACCACTTACATAATATTGTCATCAGCGATCACCAGGGCACTTAATCAATTAAGTACTGTCGAGCCGGCGATCATTGAAACATGACCCGCGATAAAATTTCTCGACCCTCCCCGCCCACCCACAAACCCCCCCAGCACCCCTAACGTTCCGACCCCCCCACCACCCCTTCCTATCCCTGTTCCACTATTCCCTCCACCTACCTTTCCCATAAACACTACCCCTACCTTCCCCACCCAACCCCCCTCCTCTCCTCCCCAAACACACTTCCTTCTCGTGACAGGGCAGGTGAAAACTCTCTCTTTCTTTTCCCTCTGTCTCTCGCGGTTTTTTTTTTTTTTTTTTTTTTTTTTTTTTTTCTTTTTCTTTTTTTTTCTCCCCCCCCCACCCCCCCCCCCCCCCCCCCATTTCATTCCATCCGTCTGTCGAACCAAAATTATGGTGGTGTGACGGACAGGACGGACGCGAGACGGGCGGTTAGTGGTGGTGGTGGTGGTGGTGGCAAGATCTTAGTGGGCATTCCTCAGTGGGAAGCTGATGGCTGCGTTTTAATTCAGTGCTGGGGTTCAACTGGGCACGGCTCATGAGGGTGCTCCCCAGGCCTAGAAGAGAATGGGTCTGAGCACGGTTGCGGCAGGACCTGGTGAGTGAAACGTACGTGTGTGTGTGTGTGTGTGTGTGTGTGTGTGTGTGTGTGTGTGTGTGTGTGTGTGTGTGTGTGTGCATTATGATGTGTTGTTGTTATGTTTTGTGCATTATCATAATTTCATACTTTATTATTGTATGGAACACTATTATAGTCTATCGTATCGTATCGTATTGTACTGTATTCTATTCTATCATATTGTATTTCATCTATTCCCTTAGACACCACATACATAAAGAGGGGAACCTTGAGAATGCATTCGATTTCTCACCAAGAGAAGTTGTTTCATATTCTCTATGCATTCGAATCCTTAAAAAAATTGAACAAAGAATAGCGTTTCAAAAACAACCCCCACATTTTTACGCATGGTATGCTGCGGAACCAAACTATATCAGATGCAATATACCCTGTTGTTTAACTCTCTCCATACGAACGGCGAAAGAGACGACGTTAACAGCGTTTCACCCCAATTACCACCATCAAAATATTGCAAGCGGAAGGCTCTTGTACTGAAGAGGTGAATGTTGACAAAGAATACCACAATTCTGACGACGGAAGCTAAAGGTTGGGTCATTGAGACACCCACTGGACATCCGTACTGAGTTAATTGTGTGTGAAGTATTGTCTTGTTGAAGCAGAAACAGCCAGCATAAAATGTGCGTCTACATTGACCCACCAAAATAGTCCATGAAATACCTTACTGCCTGTTTATTTATTTATTTGTTTGTTTGTTTTTCGCGCAGCTTGCATCTGACCAACGAGTCATGTGTCTATCTATCTATCTATCTATCTTTCGGCATGATGCTACGTCCTTGGGACAGGCACTGTACTCCGATTTTCCTCACTCCACACAGGTGTGAATGGGTAGGCATACAGCTTCGGTCAGGGAAGGTTGGAGCGATGGAAGAAAACTGGCTCCTGCCTTCCTATGTCGACCCCTGGACACAGTGGATATGGACCTTTAACTCTCTCCATACGAACGGCGAAAGGGACGACGTTAACAGCGTTTCACCCCAATTACCATCATCAAAATATTGCAAGCGGAAGGCTCTTATACTGAAGAGGTGAATGTTGACAGAGAATACCACAATAATTCTGACGACGGAAGCTAAAGGTTGGGTCATTCAGACACCCTCTGGACATCCGAGGGGTCTGTGTAGAGGAGAAGAGAGGACTGGCTGTACTGAGTGAGTTAAAGCTGTAGGACCTTCAGCCCAGTTAAAAAAAATAAAAAAATAAAAAGGCACCAGACTAAACACCTAACATGTTTGTGTCTCTTGAACGACAGAGTATATTCAAAACTCGATAGAGGTAACCTGAACCGTAAGCCGAATGCTTTAATTGTTCATGATATCAATAATAGCTCATTAAAATGATTTTGAACGATTGAGGTTTGAACCCATGCTGGAGGCGAAGTTCACTATCTTTTGGTCTGCGCTAAATTGTTTAGGGCTTGGGTTTTGGTTTTGTGAAGGTTTCGTTGTTTGAGGCAGTGAGTCCAGGGTTTGAGGACAGAGAGTCTGTCTATGATAATTTTTTTTTCTTTCCCAATCAAGGGGGGGTTGCCGAGTCACAGGTCAAGCATTCCCTCCCTTTGTTTGCGTTTTCTCCCTTTGGGGGTGTTTGTCTTAACTCGCCGCTGCCGCGGGCCGTCATACATGTCACGTGATTGCAAGGCGCGCGAGGGCACGTTGGCCAAACAAAGTGAGGACAAACTTTTGCCGCGGATGTGTTTGGACGTCAAGTTCCGGGCTGACGTTCTTATCCTTGTGGGACTGGGGTTTTCCTTCTTCCCTCCCCCCTCACTCCACTTACCCCCTGGCGTCCACCCCCCATCCACCCCTCACTCCCCTACTCCCCCACCATGTTCCCTCACCCCTCCCTCTTCTCGTCGTTCTCACCCCCCTTCCATCCCCGTTCAATTATTGCCTTCCACCCCCCCTCAGCTATTCCTTTCCATCCTCATTCGAGCATTCCCTTCCATCCCCGATGAACAATGCAGTCATTCCCTTCACTCATCACTCAATCATTCCCTTCCATTCCCATTCAGTCATCCCCTTCCACCATCCCCATTCAATCAATTCCACCCAGCCCCCGTTAACCATTTCCTTCTATCCCCATTCAGTTATTCACTTCCATCCCCCACTCAATAATTCCCTTCACTACTCATTCAATAATTCCCTTCACTACTCGTTCAATCATTGCCGTCACTATTCGTTCACTCATTCACTTCACTACTCGTTCAATCATTCCCTTCCACCCCCATTCACCTGTTCAATAACTGCCTTCCATCTCCGTTCAGTCTTTCCCTTCCATCCCAGTCATTCCCTTCAATCCCTGTTCAATCATTCCCTTCAATCTCTGTTCAATCATTCCCTTCTATCCCAATCATTCCTTTCAATCCCTGTTCAATCATTCCCTTCCATCCTCTTTCAATCATTCCCTTCCATCCTCTTTCAATCATTCCCTTCCATCCTCTTTCAATCATTCCCTTCTATCCCTGTTCAATCATTCCCTTCCATCCTCTTTCAATCATTCCCTTCCATCCTCTTTCAATCATTCCCTTCAATCCCTGTTCAATCATTCCCTTCCATCCTCTTTCAATCATTCTCTTCTATCCCTGTTCAATCATTCCCTTCTATCCCTGTTCAATCATTCCCTTCAATCCTCTTTCAATCATTCCCTTCAATCCCTGTTCAATCATTCCCTTCCATCCTCTTTCAATCATTCCCTTCAATCCCTGTTCAATCATTCCCTTCCATCCTCTTTCAATCATTCTCTTCTATCCCTGTTCAATCATTCCCTTCCATCCTCTTTCAATCATTCCCTTCCATCCTCTTTCAATCATTCCCTTCCATCCTCTTTCAATCATTCCCTTCAATCCCTGTTCAATCATTCCCTTCCATCCTCGTTCAATTATTCCCTTCAATCCCTGTTCAATCATTCCCTTCCATCCTCTTTCAATCATTCCCTTCTATCCCTGTTCAATCATTCCCTTCCATCCTCTTTCAATCATTCCCTTCAATCCCTGTTCAATCATTCCCTTCCATCCTCGTTCAATTATTCCCTTACACCCCTATTCAGTCATTTACGTTAGAATAAGAGGTTCAGGTTTTTGTTCTCCAGAACTGTGTTAGCCGTTTTGTCCAGCTTTGATTAATTAGCTGATTAATCTGCTTGCTTCCTGATTTATTTATTTGGTCATTAACTGCTCTTACGTCTCGGCAACATGCAGTGTTTCTTCTGGATGAACGAATGAATGAATGCATGATTGAATGAATGGATTTGTCGACAATTTGTATGTCCTTGCCTACCCATTGTTCCCACATAACGATATCAACATCTGTTGTCCACGGTACGAGATGTTCCGTCTTCTGTATGTAAAGAAATGACTGGTAGACGGAGCGCTGTTTCAACTTTCCTTTTGTCAAAGATGCTGTATTCAATCAATTCCCGGTCTGAAGTTTCTCTACTTTTCTATCTACATGAATTCGTAAATTTCATCTGACAAAATAGCCTCTCTCTGTCTCTCTCTGTGTCTCTGTCTCTCTCTCCCTGCCCCCCACAAACCCCCCCCCCTCTCTCTCCAGCGTACAGTTTCTGTAGCTTTCTATTTACATGTATTCATATGTTTTATCTTCCATTCAGTACAGCCACCGCCTCTCTCTCTACCCTGTTGCTGGCCTATTGATCCTTGTATGTACTTTTCAAAAGATTTACCTTTCATCCGTCAGAATCAGAGCGTTGCATGCATGGATACAAATGACTGGTGTGCAAGCGCTTTGATTTGCACAGGAATCAGGGCTACACAGACATTTCATTAACTGCTTACTCCAGCATTTGGTGGTAGTTGACCTTTGGGAACGATTTTAACTCTTTCCATACGAACGGCGAAAGAGACGACGTTAACAGCGTTTCACCCCAATTACCATCATCAAAGTTAACGCCGACTGTTCTAAAGTCCTCTTGGCCCAGAGTGCTGGAATCAGTATAACTTGGGCTAGCTCAGGTAGTCGGGACATCAGTTGTCCCCCCTGCTGTCCTGATGGCCATGGTCCGACACGACTATCACTGATACATACATACATACATGCATGCATACTTACTTACTTACTGAGTATATATTTATGTAGATTTCTGTATATATTTCACTCCTTTCTTTGTTTCTTTCATATGGCTTGATGTTTAAAACAAAAAGCAAAAAAGCAGTTGTTGTTCATTCAATTACCATCGTGAAAAAAAAAAAAAAATCCACTTTGACATTGACTCACTTTCTTACTTACTTACCTACGTACTCACCCGTACTGTGACATTGACTTACTTTCTTACTTACCTACGTACTCACCCGTACTGTGACATTGACTTACTTACTTACTTACCTACGTACTCACCCGTACTGTGACATTGACTTACTTACTTACTTACCTACGTACTCACCCGTACTGTGACACTGACTTACTTTCTTACTTATTTACGTACTCACCCGTACCTTGACATTGACTGACTGACTTACTTACCTACATACTCACCCGTACCGTGACATTGACTTACTTACCTACGTACTCACCCGTACTGTGACACTGACTGACTTACTTACTTTCCTACGTACTCACCAGTACTTTGACATTGACTTACTTAATTACCTACGTAATCACCCGTACTGTGACATTGACTTACTTAATTACCTACGTACTCACCCGTACCTTGACATTGACTGACTGACTTACTTACCTACATACTCACCCGTACCGTGACATTGACTTACTTACCTACGTACACACCCGTACCTCTCACCGACCAATGCAGGTCTGCTGCTGCTGTTAGCGGTGCTAACCTGGCAGTGGGGCCACAGCAGCAGCAGCAGCAGCAGCAGCAGAACGAACTGTCGGGCCGACACAGAGGCGCGCGCCCAGCAGTGTTTTGCCAACCTGACGTGGGGGGTGGCGCCCTCGCAGGAAGACGACAATGGCTTCAACGACATCAACGATGGTGGTGGAGGAGGGGAAAGAGGCCCCGACGACGGTGGCGGCGTTCACCAGCGGGCGTCAGCCACAGCAGCAGCAGCAGTAGCAGTAGCAGCAGCGGCAGCGGCCCCAGGGCCCGCGGTGCGGAGTATCACGAGCGGTGCTGCCATGTCCCTGGATTACCGGAAGATTCGAGAATACTGCGCTGAGTGAGAAGAGAATTTTTGAATGAGAGGGAGTTTGGCTGAACAAGTATTAGTAATTTTTTCTGGTGGTTATTGAGTAATGAGCAAGATAATGCTTTATTATTATGATTATGATTATGATTATTGTGATTATTATGATTATTATGATTATTATGATTATGATTATGATTATGATTATCATCATGTTTTTATTTTTA
>NC_134883.1:13310309-13317809 GCF_041734735.1 Babylonia areolata
TATTTATTTCATTATTATTTTCATTTTTCTCATTTCTTTATTTCATTATCAATATTTAAAAAAAAAAAAATCATTTTTTGTACATATTTTTATGTCGCCTAGTCTTAAATTTGGATATCTTATTGTAAAGCGCGGTGAGCCTCTTTTGAGATGGGGGTACCGCGCTATATAAGCCTGCATATTACCATTATTATTATTATTATTATTATTATCATTATTCATCTTCCAGGTACTTCAGCGTGCTGGTGGAGTGCCAGCGAGCGGCCATTGCCGAGGCCTGTGGGCGCCGCCTGGGAGACCTGCACGCCAACTTCCTGCTCTCCTTCATCCCCAGGCCCTGCCACGCCCACACCCCTCCACCCGACATCCCCAAAGGTGTGCCTCACGGGGATCTCAGCCTCAGCGGCCGTCCTGGGGAACGACGAGGGAGGAAAGGTTCCTTGGGTTCCACGAGCCTAGCGGAGGACCTGCCCAAGAAAGGTGGTGAGGCTCGTATGGTTGAAGGATTGCCGGTTTTTTTTTAAATATTTTTTAAAATTTTAATAAATAATATTTTCAACCCCTTTTGCCGCCATATGCATTTTGTAATTCTTACTTGCCCAAGAAAGGTAGAGGCTCGTGTGGTTAAAAGATTGCCGGCGTTCTGTTTTTGTATTTTTTATCTTTAATTTTAAAAAAACCAAACAAACCCTTCTGCCTTATGCATTTTGTAATTCTTACTTGCCCAAGAAAGGTAGACCTTCATATGGTTGAAAGATTTCCGTTTTTGTTGTTGTTGTTGTTGTTGTTTATTTTACTCTATTAATTTTTTAACCCCTCTTGCCGCCATACTTTGTAATTCTTACTTGCCCAAGAAAGGTATGTTGAAAGAATGCCGGTTTAAAAAAAAAAGAAAAAAAAGAAGATTATATTCTTTAAAGATTTTCTAACCCCTTTTGCCACCATATGCATTTTGTAATTCTTACTTGCCCAACAAAGGTAGAAGCTCGTATGGTTGAAAGAATGCCCGTTTTTTTTATAAAATTATGATTATATTTTTAAAAGATTTTTCAAACCCTTTTGCCGCCATATGCATTTTGTAATTCTTGCTTTCCCAAGGAAGGTTGTGATTAGAATGGTTGAAACAGTGCCGAAGTTGACCTCCGTTTATACTTTGCATCCTATGATATATTTTTTTTTTTCTAAAACTTAATTTCAATTTTTGCATATATGTATACATGTCTTTCCTCTTTCCTCCTGTACTGTACCCTTCGCGTTTTGTAATTTTTACTTGCTCAAGGTAAGTAGTGGTTCGTATGTTTGAAATGTTGCCGAATTTACCTCGTTCACCCTTTGCATCCTATATATATACATCTATCTATCTATCTATCTATATATCTCTATCTCTATATATATGTCTATATATCTCTATCTCTATCTATATTTATATATATCTTTATCTATCTATCTATCTATATCTATCTATCTATATCTATGTCTATATGTAAACAATTTCGTTTCAATCATTTTCTAAATCCCTTGTGTGTGAATCATGTATGTGCTTCTGTTTGTTTCTATTTAAACGCATATCAACTGTGTCTGCCCTTGTCTTTGTTGCTTAGTTAGCTGGGTTCTTTTTTGTGTGTGTGCACGAGTGATGGAGTGCAATGGTCGTTGCATTAAAGGTATCTATTGTATTGTTAGTATTGTAAACAATTTTTCCTTTTACAGAATTAATGACTGCGTTTTTCATGACTTTTACGATTCTTTTAAATGCATATGTTTCATTTTACGTGCTTATTCGATTCTTTGATTTTTTTTTTTAAGTACTGGACTTGCAAACCGCTCATAGTTTGCTTCAGCCTGTAATATAGTGCTATATTGATGATGAATTATCATGGATCATTACACAGATGACCGCTATAAATATGAACGTTAATGTAATATAGTTCTATATTGATGATGAATTATGAATCATTACACAGATGACCGCTATAAAGACGTAACGAACGTTCATGTAATATAGTGCTATACCGATGATGAATTATCATGAACCATTACACAGATGACAGCTATAAATACGAACGTTCATGTGATATAGTGCTATATTAATGATGAGTTTCAGTTTCAGTTTCAGTAGCTCAAGGAGGCGTCACTGCGTTCGGACAAATCCATATACGCTACACCACATCTGCCAAGCAGATGCTTGACCAGCAGCGTAACCCAACGCGCTTTGTCAGGCCTTGAGAAAAAAAGAAAGAAAAAAAGAAAAAAAACCCCACCAAAAACAAAAAAAAAACCCCTAAATAACTAACTAAATAACTAACTAAATGAATAATAATAATATAATTTAAAAAAATAATAATGAAAATAAAATAAATAAATAGATAGACAAATAAATAAAATAAATTTTAAAAAAAGCAGACACACATTCAAACATACACACACATATGCATAACAGATATGCACCAAACATGCAGTTTCACAGTCAAATACACATAAACGTACATGAGCCCCAACACACACACACACACACACACACACACACACACACACACACACACACACACACACACACATTAACCTGCACCTCCTCTACCCCCCTCCACACACTCGTTTCTAGGCTACGTATCGCAGCTTCCACGGCACACACACACACACACACACACACACACACACACACACACACACACACACACACACACACTCATACAGAGGCACACTTACTTGTACAAGCACACACACATACGCCCATATCCCCCACCCCCATCCCCCCACGCATATATACAAAGAGGTACATATGCACACCCGCACGTTCCAATATGCCGTTGCTTCCACAGTGTAGGCATGCATACACACACATACCTCATCCTCTACCACCCTGCCCCCCCCCCGTCCCCCCACACACATACGCACGTGCACATAACTCTCCTGACACTTGTGTACACTTACACCCTCGCGCATGCACAAACGCATACAAACACATAGACCCACACATACACACAAACACACACATACACACACGCACAGAGGCTGCCACTGATTGGCCGCAAGAGGGATGGGAAAAGATCTCTGATGCCAAGAACGTGGCGTCTAATGTGTTGCTCAGTCTATTGTATTTGGAAAAGCCCACAGAGACTCTGTTCCGTTTTGAAGAAATTTGCGCAATGTTGGTTTGGAAATTATGCCGATATTTGTTTGATTTGCAAAGCATCGTGCTCTACCTTTCATGCTAGACTTACGGCCACTCCCTCTCTCTGGCTTTATCTCTTTGAGGCGATCGATGGTGTGATGGCCTTGTACCTGTTCTTTTTGATATTCTTTGACTTTTCTGAGAATTTCCGATTTTCCTAGATGTAGGCCGCTCGTTGTTGTTGCATTACCAGCAAGTCTGTCAGCTCGCTCATTTCCCTTAACACCTGCATGTCCCGGGCAGTATGACCATGTAAGTTTTTTTAATCTGAAAGTTACGCATTGCCTCATGCCACTCTGGGCTTCCCATTCCATTTTCAGTTTTCTGTATGAGGTTCATTGAGTCGATTAGAATCATGGCATGTTGGTTTCCGGGCATATGGATAGACGATAGCCACTGGAGGGCATGTGTCACAGCTTCAAATTCCATCGTTAGGCTGGAGGTTGTGACTTTGTAGGCAGCATTCTCTTCCCTAATTGTTTTTACGTGCTTAATAATGCTGAATGATCATGAATTATTACACAGACCGCTATAAAGACGTAACGAACGTTCATGTGATATAGTGCTATACTGATGATGAATTACCACGAATCATTACACAGATGACCGCTATAAAGACGTAACGAACGTTCACGTAATGTAGTGCTATATTAATGATGAATGATCATGAACCATTACACAGATGACCGCTATAAAGACGTAACGAACGTTCATGTGATATAGTGCTATATTAATGATGAATGATCATCAATCATTACACAGATGACCGCTATAAATACGAACGTTCATTTCATGTAGTGCTGTATTGATGATGAATTATCATGAACCATTACACAGATGACCGCTATAAATACGAACGTTCATGTAATGTAGTGCTATACTGATGATGAATGATCATGAATCATTACAGAGATAACCGCTAAAACGACGTAACGAACGTTCATGTGATATAGTGCTATACTGATGATGAATTACCATGAATCATTACACAGATGACCGCTATAAATACGTAACGAACGTTCACGAAATGTAGTGCTGTATTGATGATGAATTATCATGAACCATTACACAGATGACCGCTATAAATACGAACGTTCATGTAATGTAGTGCTATACTGATGATGAATGAACATGAATCATTACAGAGATGACCGCTATAAAGACGTAACGAACGTTCACGAAATGTAGTGCTATATTATGATGAATGATCATGAATCATTACAGAGATGACCGCTATAAAGACGTAACGAACGTTCATGTGATATAGTGCTATACTGGTGATGAATTACCACGAATCATTACACAGATGACCGCTATAAATACGAACGTTCATTTCATGTAGTGCTGTATTGATGATGAATTATCATGAACCATTAAACAGATGACCGCTATAAAGACGTAACGAACGTTCATGTGATATAGTGCTATACTGATGATGAATTACCACGAATCATTACAGAGATGACCGCTATAAAGACGTAACGAAAGTTCACGTAATGGGGTGCTATATTAATGATGAATGAATCATGAACCATTATACAGATGACCGCTATAAAGACGTAACAAAATTCCACGTAATGGGGGTGCTATATTAATGATGAATGAATCATGAACCATTACACAGATGACCGCTATACAGACGTAACAAAATTCCACGTAATGGGGTGCTATATTAATGATGAATGATCACGAACCATTACACAGATGACCGCTATAAAGACGTAACAAAATTCCACGTAATGGGGTGCTATATTGATGATGAATGAATCATGAACCATTACACAGATGACCGCTATAAAGACGTAACGAACGTTCACCGTGGGAAGGGAGGAGGATTGGAACGTGATGACAGACAGAGGACTCACGGACAACAGTCTAAAAGGAAGAACCCTGGGAGAACCCCAAACCAGCCAGAGACCGAAACACCCGAGGAACAAACCTCGTCCTCTGAGGAAAACACCAACCAGAAGGTGGGTCCAGAAAAAAACCCCAAACAAAACAACAACGAAAGTTCATTTTCAGCTTTCAGCTTCAGTTTCATCAAGGAGGCGTCACTGCGTTAGGACATACCCATACACTCTGCACCGCACTTGCCTGACAGCAGCAGCAAAACCTAGTGCTCCAGCAAGGCTATAAGTGCTACCTATTAGAGTGGGTTTCTTCTTCTGAATTTTGACCAGTGGACAGCTCTTGCTATGGGTTAGTTTTTGTTTTTTTCCCCCAGTGCACCAAGTCCGTGCTGCAGAAGAAAAATAACCTGAACAAGGCACCAGTGACTGTTGTTGTCATTCGAAATTTACAAGAATCTTAGGCTTATCGTCTTTCTTCTTCGTCTTCTTCTTCTTCTGTCAAGATTTCTTGCTGGGGGAGATGCCTTAACGTGTGTGTGTGTGTGTGTGTGTGTGTGTGTGTGTGTGTGTGTGTGTGTGTGTGTGTGTGTGTGTGTGTGTGTGTGTGTGTGTGTGTGTGTGTGTGTGTGTGTGTGTGTGTGTGTGCGCGCGCGTTTGCGCGCCAAGAACACTATCTCTCTCTGGTTTGTTTATTCATTTATTTATCTATTTGTCTTACTCATTTACTTATTTATTTATTCATTCATTCAATCATTTATTTATTTATTTGTTTATTTTTTCTGGACAAAAAGAAGACACCGGACCCACAACCAACTTCCAGACCAGCATCCCAAGGTGTCAGAGAGTCTCTCTCCGCGGGGAGTGGGAGTGCGGCAGGACAGGAAGTGACGCCATCACGGGAAGTGACGTCGGCACTACGGGAAAAAGTGACGTCACAGAAGACAGCCCGCGTCAGCATGATCCACTACCATGACGTGTCTTGCAGCAGCAGCAGCAGCAGCACGTCGAATCCTCCCAACGGGAGCATTGGAGGAAACTCAGCAGTCGTCTTTCGTCAGGGAACTGGGCTGGTGGTGGTGGTGGTTCTTCTCAGTGGGGCTGTTTGCCTCGGACTGTTCTTCAGCTTCTGATCACTATCATCTGGGCTGTGTTAGGATTAAATATAGGGGGGTGGGAACGGTTCCAACGGTTTTCAATTTTTGAAAAAAAAAAAAAAGAAAAAAAAGAAAGAGAGAGAGAGAGAGAGAGAGAGAGAGAGAGAGAGAAAAGGCGATACACACTCTCTGTATGTAAACACTGTGTAATCGATTTTAGATTAAACAAATTGTAACTCTGTAAATAATCTGTGTAATTAATTAATCAATCAAAAAATATATATATTTTATATCTATCTATCTATCTATCTATCTATCTATCTATCTATCTATCTGTCTATCTATCTATCTATCTAAAATGAAAATAAGACAAATGAAAAATTCAGTAAAAAAAAGGAGGCTTTCATTAAATCAGTTGTTTTCTTTTTGGTTTTTATTCATTTCTTTGCATTCTGAAAAAATATATATATATATATATATATATATATATATATATATATAGAGAGAGAGAGAGAGAGAGAGAGAGAGAGAGAGAGAGACTGAGTGCGTGTGCACGTGTTTATTTTTCAATCATTTAGATGATTGACTTGATATTGATCAGTTGCATGGGGGATGGTTGTTGTTTAACTATTACAACAACAATAACAACAACAATAATCCAGACATCAAAATAACATTAACAGCGTTATTACCTCGAATACAGTGACCAATTCATCCCGCTAAAAAAAAAAAAGAAAAAAAAAAGAAAAGAAAAAGTAAGATAAAAGTTTGAAAATTAATTTTGATATAACAGAGGTCAGATGTGTTTCGGCCCTGTGATAAGCCTTGCTTCCCAGCTTGACAATAATTATCCCTAACACCTGATCTTTTATGGAGAGGGAAGTGGGAGTTAAATTTCTCTCTCTTTGCCTGTGCTCTGGTCTTCACAGCACCTATAAGCATACGGTCAGCATATACTGGTACCTGCTCCAGCACCTCACTGCCCTCTCTTTGTGCAAAATTGCAAGTGAGGACCTTCCCTACTGGTCGCTTCCTTGCAAGGACACGAATCCTTCCACAAATAAACGGGAATGTCCAATCCCGTTCCAATGCCTTCATTAAAAAAAAAAAAAAAAAAATCAAGCTTAGTGATATTTGATATAGAAAACATTCTTAATGATTTTTAAGTATGTTTTCCCCCATCATGATTACTTTATTGGATAAAGTGCGTATAATTGTTGGCGAATTTTGTAGGCCTTGTCTCTCATTTAATAAAAGCGTAGTTTGTACAGTGGTCTGTTTTGAGTAAACTCCAGTGTTTTGGTCTGTATTTATTATTATTATTATTATTATTATTATTATTATTATTATTATTATGTTTTGGTTTTTACAAGTAAACAGGACT
>NC_134883.1:13325309-13332809 GCF_041734735.1 Babylonia areolata
CCAGTGCCTGAACACAACTTTGTGTGCATACGCATTCAGAAGATCAAATACACACGGTTAAAGATCCCTTAATCCACGTCAGTGCTCGGCGGATTATGGAAACAAGAATATACCAAACACGCACCACCCTATGACCCGAAAACGGAGAATGGCTGCCTAGTTGGCGGGGGTAAAAAGTCATAAACGTAAAAGCTCACTCGTGTACACTAGTGAACGTGGGTGTCGTAGCCCACGACCGAAGGAGGAGGAGGAGAGGAGAGGAGGAGGAGGAGGAGGAGGAGAGGAGGAGGAGGAGGAGGAGGAGGAGGAGAAGAAGAATTTGTCTGATTAAAAGACATACACCCACATCCACACACCCACACACATACACACACACACGCACACACGCGCGCGCGCGCACACACACACACACACATACACACACACACACACACACACGCACACGCGCGCGCACACACACACACACACACACACATACACACTCCCACTCCTCCCCCCCCACCCCCACACGCAGACAACACAATAAACATTGCTATATGTTTGCTTGCTCTTTCGTCAGCCTGCCATACACTTATGTGTGTGTGTGTGTGTGTGTGTGTGTGTGTGTGTGTGTGTGTCTGTGTGTGTGTGTGAGTGTTTTGCCATTGCTTTTTTTTTTCGCTTTTCAATCTTTTTTGTCCTTGAGGGCTGGATGTAAAAAAGCAGCTGTGCTTACTCCACATACCCCCGTGAAATAAAAATTCGTTTCGTTTCGTTTCGTTTCGTTTATACCTCTCTCTGATCAGTGATGGAAGTCCTGGAGGGTGGCCTTTTTGCGGTCTGTTGGGCTTATAAACCGCATGATTTGATTGAATCACTTCGTTATGGGCAACACTCATCTCGTCTCAGGAAACGAAGCGAAATCCGGTTGCGTGTCTGTCCTCAACTAACGTTAACGGAATCACTGGGATATGGATCGCTTGGAAAATGGCCGCGTGCGTGCGTGGGTGGGTGGGTGGGTGGGTGGGTGTCATGATCCCCTTTTGCAACCTTGGTCAAATGTTGGGTTTTCAATAGGGTTCTGAGAATAATAAGGCACGCGCATGTTCCGTTCACGTCGTTGTTTTTAAGCACCCCTATACCCTCCCTCATCCCCCGACCTCCCCCCCACCCCCCACTCTCTCGTCCTATCAATGTTGGTTGTTCTTGCATTTTGATGCCGTGTTTTGTTGGTGGTGGTGATGGGAAAGTGTGTGGCGATGCCAGAAGCCTGACGATGACGATGGTGGTGAGCGGTGGGTGATTGATGGAGGTGATTAGTTGAGCCTCACTGCCTAATGCTTGTGAGCCCGTTCCAGAACGAAGCCTTTATTGCTCGTGATATTGATTCTGTCTGTCCGTCTGTCTGTCTGTCTGTCCTTTTGTTTGTTTGTCTTCCTGTCTGTTCATATCTTCTTCTTCTTCTTCTTCTGACAGTCTGTCTCTGCCCATCTCCCTGTCTTGTTACCTTGCTTCTCGCCCGTCTGTCTGCCTGCCTGTCTGCCTGCCTGCCTGCCTGCCTGCCTATCTGCCTGCCTGTCTGCCTGCCTGTGTGCCTGCCTGCCTGACTACCTGCCTGTCTGTCTGCCTGCCTGCCTGTCTATCCGCCTGCCTGCCTGTCTATCTGCCTGCCTGCCTGTCTATCCGCCTGCCTGCCTGTCTATCTGCCTGCCTGCCTGTCTATCTGCCTGCCTGCCTGTCTATCTGCCTGCCTGCCTGCCTGTCTATCTGCCTGCCTGCCTGTCTATCCGCCTGTCTACCTGCCTGTCTATCTGCCTGCCTGCCTGTCTATCCGCCTGCCTGCCTGTCTATCTGCCTGCCTGCCTGTCTATCTGCCTGCCTGCCTGTCTATCTGCCTGCCTGTCTATCTGCCTGCCTGTCTATCCGCCTGCCTGCATTCCTGCCTGTCTGTTCATTCGTCCTACAGTTTGTTCAAAGCTGTAAGTGACGGACAAACAAGCACACTGACAGAGTCAACATCGCGAGCAACAGTTACTGTTTAAAGTAAACACACAGGAAATATAAACACTTCTCTTTAGCATGACAGTTTTTTTATACCCTTGATTAGCTAAGTAATCAGTCGATGTTTAGGGAGTGGGAACAGAAGAGTATATTCAATCTCTTTGCAATGCAACACTCATTATCATATCTGATTTGCATGATCATGAATATGCCTTAACTTGTGGCTGTCAAGTACACAGCAAGATTCAGCCAGTTAGAAACAAAAGCATGCACTTTCACTTGTGACTTTCATTCCGCAGGATGCTTAACACAACATATTAGCAGATGATTATGTAAGTTTTATTTTGTAATTGATGTTATCCACGTGTTCATGATGTTATCCGTGCATACTTGAAGTAGTCCTGGTGTTGCGATGTCTTATATTCTCAATATTTGTTCATTAAAAAAAAAGAAAAGAAAAGAAAAAAAGTAAGCACAGAACAATGCCAGTTACAATCACTACCACCATCACCATTATCATGCTTCTACATTGACAAGCGTCAACAACGATCTGTCTGCCTTCCTGTCTGTCTGTCTGACTGTCTGTCTGTCTGTGTTATTGTCTGTCTATCTGTCTGTCTATCTCTCTTTATCTGTGTATCGTTCTCTCCCTCCCTCTTTTTCTTCTCAAATAATGTCACTTGCTATATGATGATTAAAGCAATGATGATGATGATGATGACGATGATGACAACGAAATCAACCAGGACGATGATGACGCCTGTGATGCCATTATGTCAGTGGTGATGTTGGTGATGACAGAATATTAGTGATGGTGGTGCTGATGTGGTAATGGTGGTGGTAATGGTGGTGTTGATGATGGGACAATGGTGGTTGCGATGGTGGCGGGAACGGTAGTCGTGACGGGTGCAATAGCCAGTGGTTAAAGCGATGGACGTCCAATCTGAGGGTTCCGGGTTCGACTCTCGGTGATGGCGCCTGGTGGGTAAAGGTGGAGATCTTTCCGATCTCCCAGGTCAACATATTATGTGCAGATCTGCCAGTACCTGAACCCCCTTTACCCCCGAAAGCGGAGTATGGCTGCCTATATGGCGGGGTAAAAACGGTCATACACGTAAAAGCCCACTCGTGTGCATACGAGTGAACGTGGGAGTTGCAGTCCACGAACGCAGAAGAAGAAGAAGAAGAAGAAGACCCCCTTTCGTGTGTATACGCACGAAGAAGATCAGCATACGAACGTTAAAGATCCTGTAATCCATGTCAGTGTTCGGTGGGGTTATGGAAACATGAACATGCCCAGCATGCATCAGTTTCAGTTTCAGTTGCTCAAGGAGGCGTCACTGCGCTCGGACAAATCCATATACGCTACACCACATCTGCCAAGCAGATGCCTGACCAGCAGCGTAACCCAACGCGCTTAGTCAGCATGCATCAACAACGACGGAGTCATCGACATGTCGATGTTGGTCGTGTAACAGAAAGAAGAAGACCTTAGTGGTGGTGGTGGTGGTGGTGGTGGTGGTGGTAGTGGTGGTGACGGTAGTGGTGACGGTGGTGGTGATGGTGGTGGTAATACTGGTGGTGACGGTAGTGGTGATGGTGATGGTGGTGGTGGTGACGGTAGTGGTGACGGTGGTGGTGATGGTGGTGGTAATACTGGTGGTGACGGTAGTGGTGATGGTGATGGTGGCGGTGGTGGTAATGGTGGTGGTGATGGTAGTGGTGATGGTAGTGGTGATGGTGGTGGTGATAGCAGTAATGATGGTGGTGGTGGTAGTGATGGGTGGTGACGGTTGTGCTGATGGTGGTGGTGATGGTGGTGGTGATAGTAGTGGTGATGGAGGTGGTGGTGGTGGTGGTGATAGTAGTGGTGATGGTGGTGGTGGTGGTGATGGTGGTGGTGGTGACGGTAGTGGCGATGATGGTGGTGACGGTGGTGGTGGTGATGGTGGTGGTGGTGACGGTAGTGGCGATGATGGTGGTGACGGTGGTGGTGATGGTGATGATGGTAGTGATGGTGATGGTGGTGGCGATGGTGGTTGTGGGTGGTGGTGGTGGTGGTGGTGATGGTTGTGATGGTGGTGGTGATGGTGGTGGTGATGGTGATGGTGGTGGTGATGGTGGGGGTGATGGTGATGATGGTGGTGATGGTGATGGTGGGGGTGATGGTGGTGGTGATGGTGATAGTTGTGGTGGTGGTGGGTATGCTGGTGGTGATGGTGGTGGTGATGGTAATCGTAATGGTGGTGGTGACGGTAGTGGTGGTGGTCGTGATAGTGGTGGTGGTGGTGGTGATGGTGGTGGTGATGGTGGTGGTGATGGTGGTGGTGATGGTGATAGTTGTGGTGGTGGTGGTGATGGTGGTGGTGATGGTGGTGGTGGTGTTGATGGTGGTGGTGATGGTAATCGTAATGGTGGTGGTGACGGTAGTGGTGGTGGTCGTGATAGTGGTGGTGGTGGTGATGGTGGTGGTGATGGTGGTGGTGGTGGTGGTGATGGTGATGGTGGTGGTGATGGTGATAGTTGTGGTGGTGGTGGTTATGGTGGTGGTGATGGTGGTGGTGGTGTTGATGGTGGTGGTGATGGTAATCGTAATGGTGGTGGTGACGGTAGTGGTGGTGGTGATGGTGATGGTGGTAGTGGTGGTGATGGTGGTGGTGGTGGTGACGGTAGTGGTGATGGTGGTGGTGACGGTAGTGGTGATGGTGGTGATGATGGTGGTGGTGGTGACGTAAGTGGTGATGGTGGTGGTGATGGTGATGGTGGTGGTGATGGTGATAGTGGTGGTGGTGATGGTGGTGGTGGTGGTGGTGATGGTGGTGGTGGTGGTGACGTAAGTGGTGATGGTGGTGGTGATGGTGGTGGTGGTGGTGATGGTGATAGTGGTGGTGGTGATGGTGGTGGTGGTGGTGAGTCACCAGTAGTGGTAATGGTGATGGTGATGGTAGTGGTAATGGTAGTGGTGATGGTAGTAGTGAAGGAGTCATCAAAAATATTTCGTATTCGAATTGTTCTCTCTTCCGCTTTGTATCTGTCTCTGTCTTTATCTGTGACTCTCTCCGTCATTATCTCACGCCATTGTGTGAAGCGGCGACAATGCCCCTGGACTCTCACACCTGGTGACCCAGATCTCTAAATCAGCGTGGGTCTCCCCGGGCCAGTAAAAGGTAACACAGAGAGAGAGAGAGATATCAATGTACACTGCTTGTATTGCCACTCGACGATTAACACTACACGCACTTCTCTCCTCCCCCTCCCCCACTCTCCCCCCCCCTCTCCCTTTCCCCTGTCTCCACACTCCCCGTAAGGTATAAAGTTAAAAAAAAAAGTCGGCAAAAGCACCCCCTCCCTCCCTCACCCCTCCACTCATACCCTCTATACAACTTCAGGTCATACTTTCCAACAACGTGTGCGGCGTCCGGTATCAGTCTGTCGCCCTACTTATTATTTCTGTCAAAGGGGTAACAACAACTAGTTAACTTGTGGGGTGAGGGTAGGGGAGACGGTGGGGCGGGGGACGGAGGGGGGGGGGGGGGTAGGCACGACTGCTGACACGTAGGCAACGTTTGAGTGTCACTTGTCCTTCAGAGGTTAACCTTGTCGAAATGGGTTTTTTGTTGTTGTTTTTTTGCATACAGGGTTCACAAATATTTCAGGATCACTCAAAAGATACAGGTATGTTTGGGGGGAAAAGCTGATAAAATAGAGAGATTATTCTTTTTTTTTTTTCATGCTGAATTCAGTCTGTTACTGACGTCTCATCGAAAACACAAACGTCTGTTTCCGTCAGACACAACTAGACCATCCCTGGCTGACATCATCAGAAGAGAATGTCCTACTGGTGTCTGAAACAGGTGTTTGTGCTTTCGATGAGAAGCCATCGGTAGACTAAATTCAGCCTGCAAAAAATTAATAATGTGTCTAATTCTCTGACAACAGCAGAAGAGAATGTGACGGGCGCAGCAGCCGAGCGGTTAAAGCGTTGGACGTCCAATCTGAGGGTGCCGGGTTCGAATCTCGGCAACGGCGCCTGGTGGGTAAAGGGTGGAGATTTTTCCGATCTCCCAGGTCAACATGCGTGCAGACCTGCTTGTGACTGAACCCCCTTCGTGTGCATAAGCAAGCAGACGATCAAATACGCACGTTAAAGATCCTGTAATCCGTGTCAGCGTTTGGTGGGTTATGGAAACAAGAACATACCCAGCATGCACCCCCCCCGAAAACAGAGTGTGGCTGCCTACATGGCGGGGTTAAAAACGGTTATACACGTAAAAGCCCACTCGTGTACATACGAGTGAACGTGGGAGCTCCAGGCCACGAACGAGGAAGAAGAAGAAGAAGAAGAAGAATGTCTCCCACACAGCGGACACTCAGGAGGAGCAAAAGGACTGAACGAAGAAACAACAATCGCGCCTAAAATAAAATAAAACAAATAAAGAGAAAAACACCAAAGAATAAAAAAAAAGGGGAGAAAAATAACAGGAACGCACGCAGACACACAGAGACACACACGCACGCACGCACACACTGCAAACAAAGCGAAAACTGTACACACAACCACGCATGCACGCACGCACGCACGCACTTTGCAAAGAGAGCGAAATCAACCGACATCACCATAAAATAACAGAGAACACTTGCAGCCAAGAGAATTAAGAAGAAGAAGAAACACGAACTACCAACCACCATAGGCCAGCACCTTTCACGCACGTATTTGGAACATGATATCAGCTGTTGGGCGTGAGAGCATTATACAGGAAAACAACCCCCCCCCTCTCTCCACCCGCTCCCCCCCCCCCCCCCCCCCAGTTTGTAACTGATAATGTGAGCTAATAGCCCAGGTTGGCCGAGATTCAGGTCAGCATTTGAAAGTGTTACTGAACAACAGTCGTCGTAAGTTACGTTCAGGTTTCAGAAAAAAACACACGTTTGTATTGTATTTTATTGTATTTTATTGTATTACTCTTTTTTGTCACAACAGATTTCACTGTGTGAAATTCGGGCTGCTCTCCCCAGGGAGAGCGCGTCACTACACTGACAGCGCCACCTATTTTTTTAATTTTAATTTTTTTTAACTGCCTGCAGTTTTTATGTTTTCCTATCGAAGTGGATTTTCTACAAAATTTTTGCCAGGAACAACCCTTTCGTTGCCGTTGGTTCTTTTTCGTGTGGTAAGTGCATGCTGCACACGGGACCTCGGTTTATCGTCTCATCCGAATGACTAGCGTCCAGACCACCACTCAAGGTCTAGTGGAGGGGGAGAAAATACTGGCGACTGTACCGGGATTCGAACCAGCGCGCTCAGATTCTCTCGCTTCCTGGGCGGACGCGTTACCTCTAGGCCATCACTAGTGTGCCCGACTAACTTGACTGGGAAACGAATGTTCATTGGTTGAAGTCCATACATATCTAGATGGTCCGGAAATATTTCTACCTCCCTTTTCTGGAACTTGAGTGGTGATCTGGGCGCTAGTCTTTCGGATGCAACGATATAAACCGAGGTCCCGTGTGCAACGTGCA
>NC_134883.1:13347809-13357809 GCF_041734735.1 Babylonia areolata
TTATTATCATAATCATCATCATTATTATCATTACAGTCTTTTTCTTTAATGCAAAACTACATTTCACAAGAGGACCATCTTTTTCTCTTCAATAATTTTGATTTCTATGAGTATTTTTAACATTGTCTCCCCCCCCCCCCCCTTGCGTTCATGAGCTGCAACTCACGTTCATTCGCATCTACGAGTGGGCTTTCACGTGTGTGACCGTCTTACCCTGCATTGTAGGCAGCCATTTTTCATATTCGGGGGCAGCGAAATTTTGTAATCCTAGCGATTTAATGCTTTGTAGAATTGCTGAAAAAGTTTTATATTAGCGTACCTTGTTTATCACCCTTGGTCATTACTTATACTATTGATTTCGAATGATTATTCCTATGTTGTGGTGTATTCGGTGAGTTCCATACAAAATAAATATCTTTGTTTAGTTGTTGCTTTTCCCAGCGCAGTGGTTCTGGAACTTGATCTCTAACGAAAGCAGCCGGCTATATTGATCGACATGGAACAGAACATGATATCAGCATGATCGTATTTTACAGTTTGCTGTAATACATATGATAACAGGTGCAGAATGAGCATGATAACAGCACAACCGTATTGCACAGTTTGCTGTAATACATATGATGATAGGATGAACATGACAGCACGATCGCATTTTACAGTTTGCTCTGATGCACATGATGACGGCATGAATAAGACAACAGCGTTGTCGTATTGTGCAGTCTGTCATAATGCACAATCATGATCACAGCGTGAACATGATAACAGCGTGACCATGATAACAGCGTGAATATGATAACAGCGTGAATATGATAACAGCGTGACCATGATAACAGCGTGAATATGATAACAGCGTGAATATGATAACAGCGTGAATATGATAACAGCGTGAATATGATAACAGCGTGAATATGATAACAGCGTGACCATGATAACAGCGTGAATATGATAACAGCGTGAACATGATAACAGCATGACCATGATAACAGCGTGAATATGATAACAGCGTGAATATGATAACAGCGTGACCGTGATAACAGCGTGAACATGATAACAGCGTGAATATGATAACGGCGTGAATATGATAACAGCGTGAATATGATAACGGCGTGAATATGATAACAGCGTGAATATGATAACAGCGTGAACATGATAACAGCCTGAATATGATAACGTCGTGAATATGATAACAGCGTGAATATGATAACTGCGTGAATATGATAACAGTGTGAATATGATAACAGCATGAATATGATAACAGCATGAATATGATAACAGCGTGAACATGATAACAGCATGACCATGATAACAGCGTGAATATGATAACAGCGTGAACATGATAACAGCATGACCATGATAACAGCGTGAATATGATAACAGCGTGAATATGATAACAGCGTGAATATGATAACAGCGTGAACATGATAACAGCGTGACCATGATAACAGCGTGAATATGATAACAGCGTGACCATGATAACAGCATGACCATGATAACAGCGTGAATATGATAACGGCGTGAATATGATAACAGCGTGAACATGATAACAGCGTGACCATGATAACAGCGTGAATATGATAACAGCGTGAATATGATAACAGCGTGAACATGATAACAGCATGACCATGATAACAGCGTGAATATGATAACAGCGTGAATATGATAACAGCGTGAATATGATAACAGCGTGAACATGATAACAGCGTGAATATGATAACAACGTGAATATGATAACAGCGAGACGATGATAACAGCGTGAATATGATAACAACGTGAATATGATAACAGCGTGAACATGATAACAGCATGAATATGATATCGGCGTGAATATGATAACAGCGTGAACATGATAACAGCGTGAATATGATAACAGCGTGAATATGATAACAGCGTGAATATGATAACAGCGTGAATATGATAAGTGTGAATATGATAACAACTTGAATATGATAACAGCGTGAACATGATAACAGCGTGAATATGATAACGGCGTGAATATGATAACAGCGTGAATATGATAACAGCGTGAATATGATAACAGCGTGAATATGATAACAGCGTGAATATGATAACAGTGTGACCATGATAACAGCGTGAACATGATAACAGCGTGAATATGATAACAGCGCGAATATGATAACAGCGTGAACATGATAACAGCATGAATATGATAACAGCGTGAACATGATAACAGCGTGACCATGATAACAGCGTGAATATGATAACAGCGTGAATATGATAACAGCGTGAATATGATAACAGCGTGACCATGATAACAGCGTGAATATGATAACAGCGTGACCATGATAACAGCGTGAACATGATAACGGCGTGAATATGATAACGGCGTGAATATGATAACAGCGTGACCATGATAACAGCGTAAATATGATAACAGCGTGAATATGATAACAGTGTGAATATGATAACTGCGTGAATATGATAAGTGTGAATATGATAACAGCATGAATATGATAACGGCGTGAATATGATAAGTGTGAATATGATAACAGCATGAATATGATAACAACGTGAATATGATAACAGCGTGACCATGATAACAGCATGAATATGATAACAGCGTGAATATGATAACAACGTGAATATGATAACAGCGTGAATATGATAACGGCGTGAATATGATAACAGCGTGAATGTGATAACAGCGTGAACATGATAACAGCGTGAATATGATAACAGCGTGAATATGATAACAGCGTGAACATGCTAACAGTGTGAATGTGATAACAGCGTGAATATGCTAACAGCGTGAATATGATAACAGCTTGAATATGATAACAGCATGAATATGATAACAGCGTGACCATGATAACAGCGTGAATATGATAACAGCGTGAATATGATAACAGCGTGAATATGATAACAGCGTGAATATGATAACAGCATGAATATGATAACAGCGTGAATATGATAACAGCATGAATATGATAACAGCGTGACCATGATAACAGCGTGAACATGATAACAGCGTGAATATGATAACAGCGTGAATATGATAACAGCGTGACCATGATAACAGCGTGAATATGATAACAGCGTGACCATGATAACAGCGTGAATATGATAACCGCGTGACCATGATAACAGCGTGAATATGATAACAGCGTGAATATGATAACGGCGTGAATATGATAACAGCGTGACCATAATAACAGCATGAATATGATAACAGCGTGAATATGATAACCGCGTGACCATGATAACAGCGTGAACATGATAACAGCGTGAATATGATAAGTGTGAATATGATAACAGCATGAATATGATAACGGCGTGAATATGATAACAGCGTGACCATAATAACAGCGTGAATATCCTAACAGTGTGAATGTGATAACAGCGTGAACATGATAACAGCGTGAACATGATAACAGCGTGAATATGATAACAGCGTGAATATGATAACGGAGTGAATATGATAACAGCGTGAATATGATAACAGCGTGACGATGATAACAGCGTGAATATGATAACAACGTGAATATGATATCGGCGTGAATATGATAACAGCGTGACCATGATAACAGCGTGAATATGATAACAGCGTGAATATGATAACCGCGTGAATATGATAACAGCGTGAATATGATATCGGCGTGAATATGATAACAGCGTGAACATGATAACAGCGTGACCATGATAACAGCGTGAATATGATAACAGCGTGAATATGATAACAGCGTGACCATGATAACAACGTGAACATGATAACAGCGTGACCATGATAACAGCGTGAATATGATAACAGCGTGAATATGATAACAGCGTGAATATGATAACAGCGTGAATATGATAACAGCGTGAATATGATAACAGTGTGACCATGATAACAGCGTGACCATGATAACAGCGTGACCATGATAACAGCGTGACCATGATAACAGCGTGATCGTGTTTAGCTGTCCGCTGTGATGCATGGTTACTGAAGCTCAAAATGATACCCCCATTGGCTGAAACACAAGACAGGTCAAGCGGATCGGTGTCAAAACATCGATAGCTCCCTGTGGACTTCCGGTACTGAAAACTGCGGCAGACGAACCCAGCGTTACTTCCTCAAAGCACTCCCCCTCCCCCCCCCCCCCCAACCCCCTCCACGAACCCCACCCTCAGGGTAATTTGTGACTAGTTAAGATCACCCCCCCCCCTCCGTCTAGTTGGAAATGACCCCATTTCAACGGGTTTAATTGTATTACTCTTTCTATGTCACAACAGATTTCTCTGTGTGAAATTCTGGCTGCTATCCCCAGGGAGAGTGCGCCGCTACACTGAGAGCACCACATTTTTTTGGGTATTTTTTCCTGCCTGCAGTTGTTTTTTTTTTTTAATTTGCTTTTTTCTGTCGAAGTGGATTTTTCTACATACAGAATTTTTGCCAGGGACAACCCTTTTGTTGCCGTAGTTTCTTTTACATACGCTAAGTGCATGCTGCACACGGGACCTCGGTTTATCGTCTCATCCGAATGACTAGCGTTCAGACCACCACTCAAGGTCTCGTGGAGGGGGAGAAAATACTTGGCGCCTGTGCCGTGATTGAAACCAGTTCGCTCAGATTCTCTCGCTTCCTAGGAGGATGTGTTACCTCTAGGCCATCACTAAACTCAAGGAGGTGGTGGCGAGGGGTGGGGTAGGGGTGGGGGTGGGGGGTCGTCCTGGACCGGTCTTTTCTGACCTCCCACCCCCTCCTCAGCCCCCCCCCTCTCCATTATAACTTAATGAAAGCAAACGTGGGGAAGTTCTTTCTTGATAACCTGTATTGATTCTAACCGGGACAAAATTTTACCACACGAGATCATTTTAAACTCGTCAAGAATGACTCTGATATCCATAACGAGAGAGAGAGAGAGTGTGTGTGTGTGGGGGGGGGGGGGGGTTGGGGGTGGTGGTGGTGGGGGTGTGGTGGTTTAAATCCATCTAGGTGGGGTTTTAGTTGAAGTTTACACTCTGAGGTTCATTCCGGGTTGATCTACATTGACCACGGTGTAAAATTGGCTGGGCAGATTTGACCTGGGAGTAAAAAAAAACAAACAAACCCAACAGGGGGTACAAATAGGCTGCTTCACCGACACCGACAGTGAGACACGGGTGTGACTGTGCAGGGGTGTGGGGGGTGGGGATGTGCAGTGTGGGAGTATTGCCACTGAAATGCTGCTGGTGATGGGGGGAACAACAACAACAAGAAGAAGTTCACATTGTGTTTGCGCAATGACGAAGATATGGTACAGAAAATGTACTTGAAAGACCTCCGCCCCCACCACGCCCCCTCGAATTTTTTCCTACCCTCGTCTAATATCACTTACTGTGAAAAGACGTTAAACTAAAGAACGAAGACACACACACACACACACACACACACACACACACACACACACACACACACACACACACACACACACAAGGGGAGGGCGGGAGGGGGAGGGGTTTGGAGAGACAAACAATTGGAGTAATAATCATTATACCGTAGTTTTACAAGCAGCACGCACTTGCACACACACCCCCACCCATCCCCCTAACCCCTCACCCCCATCCACCTCCCCCCAACACCCCCCCCCCCTACCTCCCATCCCCACACACATAACTTACAAAGTATTACCAGTCGGAATGGGGGGACATCACGCACACCATTCTCATCAATCGTCTCTACCTGTCCTCCCCTCAATCGGGGCCAAATGATGGAACTAACCGCACTGTCCCGCTACCTTCCACCCCTACCCCCCCCCCCCCTCCTACAACGATGAGACAGTGACGGAGGAGGAGATTTGAACCCAGTGTGACACCGACACAGAAACCTCGTCTCTCCCACGCCACCCCCCCCCTCCCACTTCACCCCCCCCCGCCTCCCTTCCACCTTTTCCCCGTCTCCCATACCCGTCATTAACACTTCCAGTGGCAGAATGATTAAGACGCTTTACTGTACTGTTCATTCAGTGTCCGTGGAGGTCCACGTTCGAATCCCGATCTCGCTCTTTGCAGTGACGAGGATGGTCAACGTGTAGGAAGGTGGCAGAATAATAATAATAATAATAATAATAATAATCTTTTTTTTTTGCTGCCCCATCATCTGCACCGTTTCAGTGGCATCACTCCCACGCCGCTCATTTAGATTCCCCCGTACACGGCCACACCCGGGTTCGTCCGTCACAGTTCCAGCGTCGGCAGTCCGCAGGGAACCATCGATGTTAGGTCGCCAGGAAGCCACACACCAGAGGAGACCCTGCACTCTGCTGAGTCACTTTGGTGGTGTTCAGTGGTGTCTGTTCTGATTTAACATACTTAGGACACCACCTACTAAGCCCCCTACTATGACAATAATGGCTTAGTCGCGGAGCCAGACTGAGTGAGCGTCCCTATCAGAGCACGTAAAAGAACCCACGGCAACAAAAGGGTTGTTCCTGGCAAAATTCTGTAGAAAAATCCACTGCGATAGAAAAAAATCAAATAAAGCTGCACGCAGGAAAAAATACAAAAAAAGGGTGGCGCTGTAGTGTAGCGACGCACTCTCCCTGTGGAAAGCAGCCCGAATTTCACACAGAGAAATCGGTTGTGATAAAAAGAAATACAAACACAAATACAAAGTGTTGTCCTTTGGCAAAATTCTATAGAAGAAATCCACTTTGACAGGGCAACACAATATTATATGCATGCACTCGAGGCGTGACAAGCGCGTAGGGTTATGCTGCTGGTCAGACATCTGTGGTGCATTCGCTCAGCATATGTGCTGTGGCGTGAATGGATTTGTCCGAACGCAGTGACACCTTGAGAAACTAAAACACTATCAAACTATCATCTCACGCCCACACCCTCTCCTCCAGTCTTCCAGTACTTCACCCCCCTCCCCCCTAACCTCCCCTCACTCCATCCTCCGTCCATCCACGTCCACTCTTCCCTAACTTTCAGGGGTGACACCACTGACCTAAAAATAGATCACTGGTGGGTGTCACCGACAGCCGCCGCTCCCCCCACCCCTCCCCTCGCATTTCACCCCCTTACCAAAACAAAACAAAACAACAACAACAACAAAAAAACAACAACTACTTCTTCCTCACTCTTCTCCATCCCCACAATAGGGAACAGGCGAAACGGGAACAGGCGAAACGGGAACAGGTGAAGCAGGAACAGGCAAAACAGGAACAGGCGAAACAGGAACAGGTGGAAACAGGAACAGGCAAAACAGGAACAGGCGAAACAGGAACAGGCAAAACAGGAACAGGCGAAACAGGAACAGGTGGAAACAGGAACAGGCGAAACAGGAACAGGCGAAACAGGAACAGGCGAAACGGGAACAGGCGAAACAGGAACAGGTGGAAACGGGAACAGGTGGAAACGGGAACAGGCGAAACAGGAACAGGCAAAACAGGAACAGGCGAAACAGGAACAGGTGGAAACGGGAACAGGCGAAACAGGAACAGGCAAAACAGGAACAGGCGAAACAGGAACAGGCGAAACAGGAACAGGCGAAACGGGAACAGGTGAAGCAGGAACAGGCGAAACAGGAACAGGCGAAACAGGAACAGGCGAAACGGGAACAGGCGAAACAGGAACAGGCGAAACGGGAACAGGTGAAAACGAGAACAGGCAAAATGGGAACAGACAAAATGGAACAGGCAAAACGGGAACATGCAAAACGAGAATGGGCGAAACGGAAATGAGCGAAACGGGGACAGGCAAAACGGGAATAGACAAAACGTTCTTGGGCGAAACGGGAATAGCAAATCGGGAATATGCGAAAACGGGAACAGGCGAAACCGGAATAGGCGAACCGGGAACAGGCTAAATGGGGACAGGCAAAACGGGAATATGCGAAAGCGGGAATAGGAGAAACAGGGTCACCAATGTAGTGATAGGCGAAAACAGGAATGGGCACACACCCCCCAGTCAGTTCTCCTTATCCTCTTCCACGCCTTCAGTACAACAGAGTGAAAACGGACAGACACACCCTCCCTCTCCCTGTCCCCCTCCTCCTCCCACCGCCTCACGTTTCCTCCATCGGTGCAACCCCCCCCCCCCCCCATCACCCACTCTCCCCACTCCTAAGTCTCTCTTTGCTCTCTCTCTCTCCTCTCCATCCCCACAATAGGGAATAGGCAAAATGGGAATATGTGAGACGGGAATAGGCGAAACTGGAGGTGGCGAAAACGGGAATAGACAAAACGTGATTGGGCGACACGGGAATAGCAAATCGGGAATATGCGAAAACGGGAATAGGGAAACACGGGAATAGGCGAAACGGGAATAGGCAAAACAGGGATAGGCAAAGCAAAAAAACGTGATGGGGCGAAACGGGAACGGGCAAATCGGGAATATGCGATAACGGGAATAGGCCGAACCGGGAATAGGCGAAACGGGGTCACCAATGTAATGATAGTCGAAAACAGGAATAGGCAAATCGGGACGACCCCCCTTCCCCCCTCCAATTAGTTCTCCTTGTCCTCTTCCACGCCTTCAATGCAAAAGAGTACGGACGGACACATCCTCCCTCTCCGCCCCTCCCCCCTCCCACCCCCACCCTCCAACACTCCTACGTTTCTCTCTTCTCTCTCTCTCTCTCCCCCCCCTCCCCCCGCCTTCCTCCGACAGCCCCCTCACCCTCTTTCCGCTTCTCCCAATTTTCTTCAGTTGTCGGTTTTGCGCGAAGTTCAAAGCCTGATTAATGAGATGCTTTGAAGCTGCCAGGAAAGGAAAGAAGGAAGGAAAGGTTGTAAAATGCTGATTGAGTTTGTGGGGCTTTGTTTTGTGTGTGTGTGTGTGTGTGTGTGTGTGTGTGTGTGTGTGTGTGTGTGTGTGTGTGTGTGTGTGTGTGTGTGTGTGTGTGTGTCTGTGTGTGTGTGTGTGTTCCCCACTCGGTCATTAGTTTCATATAGAAACAGAAACTTGGAGGACTCAATGGACACGTTTTGATAAGAAGAACAAAGAGAAGTGGTGAGAAAAGGTCGATCGTAAACTATCATTACTTTTGTTATCCTGTCACGTATGTACGTTAAACGAAATAATGCCCAGTTGAAGTTATCATCTGCACAGAGAAGCATCCAGGACATCTATCTACCCGTGCAAGTCCAAAAAAGACCTACCCACTACCATTAAAAAAAAACCCAACCAGACAAACAAAACCCCCCAAAACATCTGTGTGTTTGTCAGCTCTGTTATCTGTCGCCTTCTGCTTGCTCTGTGTCTGTCTGTCTTTGTGAACGAACGAACGAACATCATATTGCTTTCCTGTTGTGTTTGTACACGTCTCAGTCTGTGTGTGTGTGTGTGTGTGTGTTTTTTCCATAGATTATCCCTCCACGTTTTTCTAGTGTCCGATATACTCTTGGTATACATACATTCACACACACATGCACACACACACGCACACACGCACGCACGCACGCACGCACACACACACACATATACACGTATGTATGTATGTATGTATGTATGTATGTATGTATGTATGCATGCATGTATGTGTGCGTGCGTGCGTGCGTGTGTTTGCGTACATGTACCGTTCTGTTTTATTTGTTCCAACTGCATCTGTCGTCGACCATTAGTTGCCTCTATCAAGAGAGAGAGACAGACAGACAGACAGACAGAGAGAACAGAGAGAGGAGGGAGGGAGAAGGATGCAGACAGATGAGGGAGAGAGAGAGAGAGAGAGAGAGAGAGAGAGAGAGAGAGAGAGAGAGAGAGAGAGAGAGAGAGAGACAGAGAGAACAGAGAGAGGAGGGAGGGAGAAGGATGCAGAGAGAGAGGGAGAGAGAGGTAGGTGGAGAAACAAGGAACAAAACAAAGAGGAATCGTGAAGAAAGGTTCATCGTAAAACTATCATTACTTTTGTTGTCCTGTCACGTATGTATGTTAAACGAAATAATGCCCAATTGAAGTTATCATCTGCACAGAGAGAGCATTCAGGAAATCTATCTACCCGTCCAAAAAGGACCTACCCATACCCACTACCATTAAAAAAACCAAAAAAAAAACAACTAAAAAAAACCCCTAAAAAACC
>NC_134883.1:13367809-13370309 GCF_041734735.1 Babylonia areolata
TAACACGTAATCAGTTCTGCCACGGGTCGCCCAGTGAATAGATAGATAAATACTTAAAGAAAACAAAAAGCCACCCTCCCATCTCCCCCATCCCCAGAAAACAAGAAAGCAAGTAGGATCGAAACGAAGCAAATATAAAAAGAAAAGAAAAGAAAATACAACAACAAGGAGATAACAATCTCTTCATCCCTAAGGGTCTTTCCAGCTAGTTTACACTGTCAAAGACAATGCCAGAAGAAGCCATTGATCCGTTCATAAGCAAACTGGATTTTGTTGTTGTTGTTGTTGTTGTTTTCTGAACGCGATCACCGAGTGGTGCACGCGAGAAGATATGAACAGTAACAACTGTAACAAACACTCTTCCATTTCAATGAACGTCATCAGACACTGCGCTTCCATGATCATTTCTGAAGACCCATCTGTGTCAGCATATACTGTCTGTATTCTTTGTCCTTCGCAGTTCCAGGCTCTACTGCATCCATTGTCGTAAATTCCTTTTGTTTTGAATGTATACAGTGCGTTGTGTGGATGGCGATGTTTTGCTTGTACGTATCAAGCGTGAGAAATGGCTTTAGAATATTTTATTCTCATTATTATCATCATCATCATCATCACCACAACCACCAAACAAAACCACCACCACTACAATACCATCACCACCATCATCATCATCATCGTCGTCGTTGTCTTCATCGCCATCATAGTGTTTATACAGGGCTGAATCTTGTGCAGAGACAAATCGAAGCGCTTACATACACTCATTCACACTCATGCATCACTCAGAGAGACGAAAAATCAAACGAACAAAAACAACAAAAAACCCCTCCAAACTAATAAATACATATTCATAGAAAGCTGGAGAAATTAGGATGAGGCAGAGGAGGGTGTCGAGTGTTTTGGAAAGAGGTATGGTTTAAGGTCAGACTTGAAAAATAACTTCTTCTTCGTTCGAGGGTTGCAACTCCCACGTTCACTCGTATGTACACGAGTAATTTTTTCGTGTGTGACCATTTTCACCCTGCCATGTACGCAACCATACTCTGTTTTCGGGGATGTGCATGCTGGGTATGTTCTTGTTTCCATAACCCACCGAACGCTGACATGGATCACAGGATCTTGGACGTACGTATTTGATCTTCTGCTTGCGTACACACACGAAGGGGGTTCAGGCACAAGCAGGCCTGCACATACGTTGACTTGGGAAGATCTGAAACATCTCCACCCATTACCTACCAGGCGCCGTTACTAAGATTCGAACCCGGGACCCTCAGAATGGAAAAGCCCAACGCTTTAACCACTCGGCTATTGCACCGGTCGAAAAATAGCTGAGTGCAGAGATCTGACGAAGCTCTTTCCAAGCGCAATGTTCGGAGGCGGCGACCGACTGTGGAGTGTTTGGATTCAAAATTACAATTATCATAATTATTCTGTGTAACCCCGAAAACGGAGTAGGGCTGCCTATATGGCGGGGGAAAAACGGTCATACACGTAAAACGTCCACTTGTGTATACCGACAGACGAGTGAACGTGGGAGTTGCAGCCCACGAACGAAGAAGAAGAAGAAGAAGGAGAAGAAGAAGAAGATATTATGTGTCCTCCCCTTAACGTCGCCACATAAACTGAAAAGAAGATGATATCTATCTGGCTTCACCATCTTGTGTTACTGGAGAAGAATACACCGTTCCAGGTTTAGTTGTTGTTTTTCGTCATGAATATGCAAAAGGGGAAGGGATGCGGTGGCTTATGAAATAAAAACGCGCAAAAGCGTTAGGGAAAAACAACAATAACAACATTGGGAAAATGTTTTCACGTACGTTTGAAAGCAGTAAGGGCAAAAGCATTGGGAAGAAAACAAACAAAAAACAAAACAAAACACAAAAACAAACAAACAAACAAACAAACAACAAAAAACAACAACAACAAAGCAAGCAAGCAAGCAAACAAACAAACAAAACCGTTTTGGGGTGGGGGGTGGGGATGGAGGGTGGGGTGCGGGGATGGGGGATGGGGGGGGGGGGGGGGAGGCGTTCTGTCGTTCGTTTGAAAGCGTTAACATGCAAGGGGAGTCAGCTGATATGGTTGGAAAAATATAGAAAATACAAGGCTTTAAAAAAGTGTGTGTGTGTGTGTGTGTGTGTGTGTGTGTGTGTGTGTGTGTGTGTGCTGTTGAGTTGTATCACCAGTGAGCGGATGGGAAGGGGGTGAGGATGGAAACCCTTTTAATCGCCAGCAGGCGAAATTCACATGGAAAACACTAACGCCATCACGATTCCATCGGCTTTCACCAGTTGTGCATCACACTGCGCGCGAACAACCTTCTTGACTGATTTTCCACCTCGTATAATACGTCACCCGAACAACCTTCTTGACTGATTTTCCACCTCGTATAATACGTCACCCGAACAACCTTCTTGACTGATTTTCCCCCTCGTATAATACGTCACCCGAACAACCTTCTTGACTGATTTTTCCCCTCGTATAATACGTCACCCGAACAACC
>NC_134883.1:13377809-13382809 GCF_041734735.1 Babylonia areolata
CGCTACACTGTTTCAGGCACACGCCTACTTTGGACAATTTGCAAAAAAAAAAAAAAAAAAAAGCGTTTGAAAAATCGATGGTTCGGTAAAAAAAAAAAAAAAAAAAAGACTGTCTTTTAAAAATTTTTTTTTTTTAAAACCGAACCATCGATTTTTCAAACGCATTTTTTTTGTGTGCAAGTTATCCAACGATTTATGAACGATTGCGATGAATTTTCATAGCAAGAAAATTGAAGTGCAAGTGTAAGAAAGCTCCTCTGTTTCTAAGTGGTACTCATTACAATGGCTGTACACACTTTCTGTTTGCCGAAAATCCAGCTTCCTTTCACCAAGCTTCCCAAGAAAAGAAACGAAACGAAACGAAACGAATTTTTATTTTACGAGGGTAGTGGAGAGGGAAACTGTGCAAGTTCCAAAGTGGTCCTTAACTTTTTTTTGGTGAACCCTTTATGGAGTGATGGCCCAGAGGTAACGCGTCCGCCTAGAAAGCGAGAGAATCTGAGTGCGCTGGTTCGAATCACGGCCGATATTTTCTCCCCCTCCACTAGCCTTGAGTGGTGGCCTGGACGCTAGTCATTCGGATGATACGATAAACCGACGTCCCGTGTGCAGCATGCATTTAGCGCACGTAAAAGAACCCACGGCAACAAAAGGGTTGTTCCTGGCAAAGTTCTGTAGAAAAATCCACTTCGATAGGAAAAAAACAAATAAAACTGCACGCAGGAAAAAATACAAAAAAATGGGTGGCGCTGTAGTGTAGCGACGCGCTGTCCCTGGGGAGAGCAGCCCGAATTTCACACAGAGAAATCTGTTGTGATAAAAAGAGAAATACAATACAATACAATATATACAAGGCGGCGTTATTCGGTTTTATTCACACACTGTCTGTCTGTCATCTAATTAATGTCTTTTTTTTTTTTTGCTCGTCTTTGAAGTTCGGTGTATGTGATGGTTTGTCAAGAGTCTGAATTGAGCTGGCGTGTTTTGTGTTCATGTGTGTTGTGTTGTTGCAGTCATTTTTGTGCAAGTGCGTTCATACTATACAACGCAGGGCATTCAGGCGACGAACATGGCTCTTCGTGTTAACATGTTACAAGGTCAATGTGAACATTTTGTGGGTACTCCCACATTACTACACACACACACACACACACACGCAACAAACACGCACACACACGCTCTCTCTCTCTCTCTCTCTTTCTCTCACACAAGCACAGCCCCCCCCCCCTCCCCCAACTCATTCCCATACCCACCCTCCCACACAAACTACAACGAAGAGCAAGGAGAAGAGAGAAAGAGAGAGAGAGAGAGAGAGAGAGAGAGAGAGAGAGAGAGAGAGAGAGAGAGAGAGAGAGAGAGATAAAAAGAGAAAAAAAAAAACACAGAAAGAAAGAAAGAAAAAAAAAGACTTTCAAGGATGAAGAAGAGAAACAGCAGGGGTGGTGGGGTCGGGGGATGCGACGAGCGGGGATAGGACGGGGGGGGAGGGGGGCGCGGGGGGGGATGCTGTGAGCGGGGATAGGAAGGGGGATGTGATGAGCGGGGATAGGAAGGGGGGCGGGGAGGGGGGGGAGGATGCTGGGGTCTCTTTCTGTATACATAATTTTTTTGGTGCACCTTCCAAGCTCCCCCTTTTTGACTCACTTGTGTAAACAAAGTGTGTGTGTGTGTGTGTGTGTGTGTGTGTGTGTGTGTTTGTGTGTGTGTGTGTCTGTGTGTCCGTGGTAAACTTTAACATTGACATTTTCTCTGCAAATACTTTGTCAGTTGACACCAAATTAGGCATAAAAATAGGAAAAATTCAGTTCTTTCCAGTCATCTTGTTTAAAACAATATTGCACCTCTGGGATTGGCACAAAAAAATAAAAAATGAAGCCTAATTATATGCAAACTGCATTTACTGTTATATTTATATTTTTTGTATTCTCTAAACTTGGCACTTTGATCTGATATTCTGACCCAACAACAAGAGCAGTCATTATTATCAATTTTTTTGTTCAAACAGGAACTTCTTTTGCTAAGCATGGAAGTTTTATTTATTTTGCAAACATTTTGGTGCAGATAGTAAAAAAAGGGAAATTACTCTGTAATTAATGCTAGGGGACTTAATTTGCTTTAAACTGATCTTTCTCATCTTAAACATTTCATTTTGAAATTATACTCAATACATAAAAAGCTTGGATTTTTTAAAAAAGTGTATCACAAGCGAGTCTTGAAGGCCTTGCCTCTCTTGTTTTGTTTTTTCGCCGACATCCAACTTATACACGTAACATGTTACATGTCTGTTTGAGTGTGTATGTGTGCGTGCCTGAATTGCTCTACCCAGGTAGGCAGCCTGTTGAGCAAATGACCCCGTGTTTGTAAAGCGCTTAGAGCCTGGTTTCCGACCGAGGATTGGCGCTATATAAGTATGCATATCAATCAATCAATCACTCCCTTTTTTTTTATAGGGTCATCCATCCTCATAATTTTCTACATTTTCTCCCCCCCGCACCCCCCCCCATTCCCCCCCCCCCGGGCCCCCTCAACATTCCTCCCTTTTTTTCTTCCAACATCCTCCGTTTAAAAAAAAAATATAGGGTCCTCCATCCTCATATTTTCCCCCCATTTTATTATTTTCTTTTTCGTTTTTTTCGACCCTCAACATTCCTCCGTTTTGGTAGGTCCTTTAACCTCCCATTTTTCTTCTTCCAACATCCTCCGTTGTTTTTTTATTTTGTTTTTTTATAGGTTCCTTCATCCTCATATTTTTAACCATTTTGTTTTTTCTTTTCTTTTTTCTCTCTCACCCCCCCTCTCCTCAACATTCCTCTGTTTTGTGGGTCTTCCAACCTCCCATTCAACCCCCCCCCCCCCCCCCCCCACACACACACACCAACATCTCCTTTCTTTTTTATAGGGTCCTCCATCCTCATATTGTCCTCCATTTTATTCTTTTCTTTTTTCTTTTCTTCTTTTTTTCCTCAACATTCCTTTTTTGTGGGTCTTCCAACCTCCTATCCCCCCCCCCACCCCCAACTTCTTCTTCTTTATTTTATTTTATCTTATTTTATTTTATAGGGTCCCCAATCCTCATTTTTTTCCCTTATTTTCTTTTTTCCCCCTCAACATTCATCCGTTTTGTGGGTCTTCCAACCTCCCATTCCTCCCAACATCTTCCTTTTTTATAGGGTCCCCCATCCCCATATTTCCCCCCCATTCTATTTTATTTTATTAATTTTCTCCCCTCTACAATACTCTGTTCTGTGGGTCCTCTTACCTCCTCCAACCTCCCTTTTTTTCAACATTCTCCTTTTTTTTAATGGGTCATTCATCCTCCTAAATATTTTAACATTTTTTCTTTTCCTTTCTTTTCTTTTTTTGCTCAACAATCATCCGTTTTTGCGGGTCTTCCAACCTCCCATTTTTTCTTCCAACGTCCTCCATTTCTTTCATTTTTGTTTTTTTAATAAGGTCCTACATCCTCATATTATTCCCCATTTTCTTTCTTTTTTTTATGTGTCCTTTGGCAATTTTTAAATTTCATATGCCTGTTACCATATAATTCAGAATTTGATATAATACGTTTAAGAGTGTGATGAGTTTAGTTCAGTTCTTTTTAGTCCTTTAGTAAATAAAATCGACAACAAGGATATGTCCTAGGTTGAGAGAGAGAGAGAGAGACAGACAGAGAGAGAGAGAGAGAGAGAGAGAGAGAGAGAAGGAAGGAATTTTTGTTTAATGTCCCGTCACACATATCGGTGATTGAAGACATTTTGTAAAAGTATTTATGAATACATCTGAGTATTATCGGTTAGAAGGGGTGGGAGATGTGGATGAATGGAGGGTTTGGGGAAACTGGGCAAATGAGGGTAAAAATGTGGGTGAAATTTGAAAGAAAAACAAAACAAACAAACAAACAAACAAACAAAAAAACCCCTCTAAATACAGTTACAGGAAATTACTTAAAGGACTTCGTAAAAGAGAAGTCGTTAAACTGACAAGCGAAACAACTGATAATGAATGCAAAAAGTCAAAAACATCAACGTTCTCAGTCACTTGTGAAGACACACTTTCGTGTACAAAAGGCTTCATCAAGCTACAGTGAAAAATTATATGCTCAATTGTCAGGTTATTAAAGCATATACACTTGACATTAGAACAATACTTGGTCCGTAATGAATTTGATAATAGTCTGAGAGCTAAGCTCAGAATTGGTCTGTGAATCGGACCAAAGTCTGAGAGAGTCAACTGACGAGGTTTTAGACTTGAATTCAAGCACCTATAAAAGTCTCTTTCTAGTATATTGCTTATTTCCTTGTATGACAATGGGCAATATACTTTTATACTATCTATATGATTTTTTGCTCCCCTTTTTGCTGCCCTATCTGCTTGGTCGTTATAACGGAATCCAGTGTGGGATGGTATCCAACAAAAATCAACATTTGTACCCTTCACAAATAGGGAGTGCAATAAATACCTAATTTCAAAAAATAAATAAATAGAGAGAGAGAGAGAGAGAGAGAGAGAGAGAGAGAGAGAGAGAGGAATATGACTAGGTGTGTCAATTTTTTCCTCTTTTTTCTCTTCATTTGCTATGGGACCGATATTTACAGGTGTTTTTTTAATTTTTTTAATATTTTTTTCTTATTTGCAGCCCAGATATGGTCTTTCGGGGACGGTTCGGCTGTAAGCAACAAACAAAATATTAAACAGATAAAGCATACACACCAACATCCGGTGTTTTCACATTTCGTCTCTTTCACGTTCTGGGAAATCATCAGAGATTACGTAAAAGAGACACCCCGCTGAAACCCCTGTCCCCGCCTCCTCCCCCAACCCCCACCATTCCACCTCAATCTTCTTCTTCTTCTTCGTTCGTGGGCTGTAACTCCAACGCTCATTCGTATGTACACGAGCGGGTTTTTACGTGTATGACCGTTTTTACCCCGCCAACTAGGCAGCCATACTCCGTTTTCTTAGATGTGCATGCTGAGTGTGTTGTTCTTTCCATAACCCAC